>NW_026129852.1:0-33256 GCF_022985175.1 Labeo rohita | reverse complement strand
TTATACAATCATATTTAGATAACCGATATGTCTACATTAACGTTACGTTGTAGTTTAGGTTAAACAAGGATAAGCAGAAACCGCTTTATTACGTTCAGAAATAACACCAGTAAATAAAGTTATAAAATGTTAGGGTACAAACTATAAACACAATACCTATAGGCTATTTTGAACGGTTTTCAGAACAAAACAACAATGAAAAATATAAGAAGTTTCTAAACAAGCCAAACAAATTAGGCTAATTCAAAGCGAAACTGAAAGCAAACGCGGTGCTCTCACGCAGCCTACCTCTCTCATTCGGCATGAATCCAATTAAATGTCCTTATTCGATGTATTCGAATACTTAACTATGATTTATTATGTAAAACAGGCTTACTTAATGCACTTAAAAAAAAAATAAAAAAATAAAACATCCTCCTCACATGGCATGTTGTCAATGTGTTTGCCCCGAGCTCAGGCTGAACGGCGCGGATTGTAGCCTACTACGCACTATTTAAATTAACTAGCGTATCTATATGTTTGGTTGGCTGTATTTTATTCTGATAATGAACAGGATGTATGTCTGAATGTGTGTGCGCGAGTCACACGATGTGAACTAAACTCAGCAGCACATGTCACTCCGTCTTTTTCTTTCATTTTGTTAAACTGATAATTAGGCTATTTTAAGACTATGAATTAATAAAATAGATTGTGTTATTTTTAGTTAAACTTAATTTTTGTTGCTTGCTGCGCTCATCTCCGACCCCGCAGCTCTCTCCATTAGTTTAGTGTTAGTGGCACCAGTCCAGGTGTTTCCAGGTGTTACTCGTGCTATTTCTCCATGTTTGCCATTGATTGCACCGGTTTATGCATTCTTATTCTCTGATAAACTGAAAATAACGGGAGTGTGTCCATCTCACAAATGTAGAATCCGTATCGGCAGTCATCTCAACCATCGAATTCCAGCAACAGGAAATAGACAAACTACTTTACCCGCGGTTTTTTTCTCTGTTGCGGTTTTGCGGTGTTGGTAAATTCCCAACTTAATGTTGAGCTAAAATATGTTGTTGTAAGTTGCTTAACTGAGAATGTAACGAGTAATAATATTACCCAAATTTTATTAGTAATGCATGATATTACTGCGCAGAAAGAACCGTGTTTAAAATCAAAGTACCGCGAGAGCTAGAGCGCAGACAGCTCTGCATGCTTTCAAATCGCTCCTTCGGTACTTTTTTTTACGTTTAATGTGTTCATTTAGTAATAAAAATAATCAGAATCAGAATCAGTAACATTGATAAAATGGACAAATTGTGCAGACCTACAGTATACTACAGTAATATTATTACTTTTGTTATGCGTTACTCCCAACACTGCATAGCATATATAGGCTGATATTAGTATGTAGGCTATAATAGATTGTGTAGTATTGTCTATAAGTCTGTATTATGCTTGAAATATTTGGTCTCTATTTGCACTTTGAATAGCCTACTTTGATTAAGGCTGCACTTGTTTGTATGCACTTAATACAACTAATCATGGGAGATTTTACCGGAAACAAAAACTTTAAAACATGATGAGCTTTACTGATGAATTTGCATGCAGACAAAGTAGGAAGAATAACGAACACCGTTCCTTGGATGAACATAAAAATCTTAAACTGAATTTAAAAATGGGATATAGCCCTAAAGGTTGCAGTTAAATCTAAAGTAAGCAGCAAAATATTTTTATCAAATTACAGAATCAGGTAGTTAGAGAACTAAGGGCAGCTAAAGCTCAACAGCACAACAATCACTCAACAGATACAGCCAATTGCTGTTTTATAGAAAAAGTGAAGTTTATGTTCACTGTAAAAAATAAATAGTTGAGGAAACTTAAAAAAAGTAAGGCAACTTGATGCAGTAAGACTTTTGGATTCTTTCAACAGTAGTTTTTTAGTTGTTCTTTGTTAAGCCAACATAAATTTGTTTGTTCATGCAATGCTGACTGTCTTATTTTGCTAATAGAAAAAGTCTTGTCACAGCAACAGAAATGGGGGCAGAGCTTGCAGGTTCACCACCTGATCCCTGAAGGGAGTGGTGGGAACCTTGGGCACATAACCAGGCCGGGGTCTCAGCGTCACGTGAGAATCAGCCGGACCATATAGCCAGTACTGAAGCGGTCTCATATCGAGCAGCCCAAGCAGCGTAACTGCGGCTGCCATATGCCCCAGGACCCTCTGAAAAAACTTGAGAGGGACCGCTGTCTTGTGCCTGAAGAGATTCAGACAGTTCAGCACTGACTGCACACGCTCGTTCGTGAGGCGCGTTGTCATGTTGACCGAATCCAACTCCATACTGAGAAAAGAGATGCTCTGCACCGGGGAGAGCTTGCTCTTTTCCCAGTTGACCTGAAGCCCCAGATCGCTGAGGTGCCGGAGCACCAGATCCCTGAGCTCGCACAACAGATCTCGCGAGCGAGCTACTATCAGCCAGTCGTTGAGATAGTTGAGAATGCGGATGCCCTCCTCCCAAAGCAGAGAGAGGGCACCCTCCACAAGTTTGGTAAAGACGCGAGGAGACAGGGCCAGCCCAAAAGGGAGGACTTTGTACTGATGTGCTTGACCCTCGATAGGTCTGTGTCAAGGCAAAATCGGCACAAGTACACATCCTTCAGGTCTCTGCATACGGAGATTGCCGTTCTCCTGGCGAAGAACCCAATTGAGCCTGTCCCTCCAGCCGAGATGAAATCGGGATTTTACAGTACTTATTTCATCGTACCCAAGAAGAGCGGTGGGTTACGACCTATCCTGGATCTTCGTGCCTTGAACTGGTCTCTACACAGGCTACCGTTCAAGATGCTGACGATGAAGAGCATTCTCTCAAGCATTTGCCACCAGGATTAGTTTGCAGCCATCGACCTGAAGGACGTGTACTTGTCCCGATTTTGCCTTGACACAGACCTATCGAGGGTCATGTAATATACAGAGGCATCTGTGTCCAAATGGACAGAGGTGAAGAGGACGCCCCTAAACCTGGGCGGACGCCTCGCGAATTGGATCGCGTAGCCAAGTCGGACTGTTTGGATCAACCACCGAGACGTACTGGGAAGCGCTAATCAGGCTCCCAGTCTCAGTGCTAGTGGGATCGATGGAACAGTCACTCACAAACTGATCTAGGGGTGAAAGACCCAGAGACTGAGAAAATTGCTCTTCTTGTGAACGGGTGGGTACCTCCGACCTGAGGGTCGGCGGCGGCAGCGAAGTCACACTCTCCAGGCCCTCCCCCGAGAGAGGGGGCACAGATGTTCGAGTCCCCCGCAGAGCATTCTCCTCCATCTCTGGGTAGTCCGTGTCAGGGCCACTTCACAGATTTGCGGGTGTTTTTAGCGGGGCCCTGAGCAGCGGGCTGCACCACTCTCCTGCGACCAGCTTGACGCCCTGGCTGAGGGGTCGCCTCACGAACGAGAGGCGGGACCTAAGCGTAGCCATGGGCATGCATTCGCAATGAATGCACAAACCTGTTTACGCCCAAGCATGTTTACGGCCCAGTGCTGGTTCAGTTTCAGTGCTGGTTTGCCCAGGGAAGGACCGCGGCACAAACGTACACTCAGAGAGGTGGTCTTCGCTGTTCGCAAAGTTACCGTCAGCAGAAATGTAGCTGGCTACGCAGCTTTGAAGAGAATCCAACGCTGTTCCAGTCAGCTTTCGGGGGTGAAGCTCCGAAGCAGAAATCTGAGTGAGTGGATGCACGCCGCCATCTTATATACCCGTATGTACGGGGGAGTGGCTAGGCATGCAAAATCCACTTGCCAATTTTCATTGGCCTTTTCCAGTTAATTCAGAGGTGATTGAGCTCCCAAGTGAGACCCCAAATACGTCAGTTATGACGTAACGTTGTAGAGTACGACTGAAGGGGAACAACAATTACTGTCCTTGAGGTAATGTATTTTTTTATGTATCCATTTTTTGTTTATTTACAAATGACAAACGTGAATTGTTATAGAAACCTTAATGGATAACTTAGTCTAATATATAGACAACATTGTCTTTGTTTGTAAAACATCTTGCAAGACTAAGATATCCAGCAAACAGATATAAGTGTTTGAACATATTCTAGGCCTCAAAACTAAACACAAATCTCAAGTACGATTGCAATCAACCAAAGGTGAGCTCTTTACATCACAGTTCAACAAATAACTAACAATAATGACAAAACAACAACAAAAAGTTGTCAGCAAACCAAGTCAGCAAACAGAAAAATAATAATCCTAGTACAGTAATTGCATAATTTATTCATGCTGCAATGCATGCTAGGAACTCACAAATAGGGTTGCAAAAAGGTGGAAAATTTCCAGTAAATTTCTGAAACTTTCCAGAAATTTGGAAACTTTCCAGGCTTTTTTACAATCTTCCTGGGATTTTTGGGACATTTTTAGTAATTTATCGGAAATTTTCCACCCCTTTTCAAACGCCTTAACATTTCAACAGCATTAAATTCTTTGTTCAGACAACTGTGTTTGACTAGTTGGGACAAAATTTGAGGCAATTTTGTTGGTCTGACAATGGTTTTTACCTTGTTTCAGGAAAAGAGCATTTTTTAGTATTTGAAACACAAAAATGTTTTGTAAACTGGAAAATATGCATTTCCTTTTTTTACAGTCTTGGATCAAGGAGGGGCTGGTGGTGCCGGGTTTTTTTTTTTTTAGATTTAAAAAATGCCTTCAGTACCATTAATCAAGGAATTCTCTTGCATTTAATTTTTCTGTAGATACCATTAAATGGGTAGAATCATATTTAACACATCGGACTTAAGAATCATCAATCAGGTGTTGTTTCTTTGTCAGCAGTTGTCCCACAAGGTTCGCTCTTGGGCCCACTTTTATTTTCTCTGTACGTAAATGATTTGCCAAATGTTTGTCTAAATTCTAACATTCAGACATATGCTGATGACATAGTAGTTTTTGTACATCACGGCTTGAAATTCTGACCATTTTGGTCGCATATGCTCCAGGAATTTAATCAGTGCGACCTCAAAATATATTTGGGAGCATTTGTGCCAGTGCAAGTAATTGTTGTGGTGCGACTTTTTTTCATTTCTTTACAAAACTTTTACTAAGTACTGCACAGTTTGACTGCTGTGAGCTGATACAGTGAGCTGTTCTATCCAACATTAGCTTACATAACCAATGAAACTTCATCTTTACATTCTTAGCTTTAATGCAGATTTTAGATATTAGCCATCAATCACTCACATTGCGCTCCGCTGGAACTCAGAGCCGGCTGGTTTTTATGGTAGCAGATTAGACTCATTAATAATTCACGCAATAAACATGATGCACACATGCGTGTCCCAATTCACATGTATGAAATCCAATTCACCTGCACAGAAAAAATATTATGTACTCACAAATACCAATTCACGTGCACAAAATAAGAATATAAATTCATAAAAAACGTTTCACAAATTGCAAAACACAATTCACGGATTTACAACTGTGTACAACAATTTTGAATGTTTAAATATCACAAGTGTATCACGGACTGTGAGTGTGTGAATAGCCTTTTTTCAGATACTATTTATTTCAGAATTGTGAGGCTTATGATGTACAAGTAGCTGCTGAGATACCCATGACCCTGCTGCTCTTAATTCAACCTCTGCCACAAATTATGAGGTGATGTGAATCTAGAAGTTTCATTTGGAACTGTAACTCTTTCAAAACAGTCATGCTGCAACCCATCCATTTTGACAGTTTCAACTGATTTTTTAAGTCATGCATTATTACTACATTTCTTTTAGAATGGTACCCTTTGACTTTGTATTTGTTAAGGCATAAAGCTTTGTTATGCATTGTTAAATGTTCTGGTTTTATGTCAGAATGAAAACATTCAAAACAAGTCAGAACTTGAATAAAGTTTACTGAATCTTTGCTGCATTCCTTTTTACGATCAGTCTGTCTTTGTCTGACCAGCATAAATCCCACAACTGTTACCAAGCAGATAAAACTGCTGCTAATCATCATCATCTTGTGTATTGTAATCTCAAAGATTTTTACATCACAACTCAACATAAGATTAAACATGGTTAATCATAGTAATATAATATGAAAAAAGTTAACGAATGTTGATTACATTAAGAAATGAATGCAAAAAGATAAAGTGCATAAAAGATATACAGATTAATGTCATCCGGATGTTGTTCCAAAGTGTTTAAATCCTGAAAAATGCAAGAAAAATGATTAGTGTGTTTTAACTAAACACTACATCCAGTTGCACAAATGGTTAGTACAAACACACCGTTATTCATACACTGAGTTCTCTTGAGGTCTATTCATCATTACATAAAGCTGTGATAATAAAGGCAGGGTCTGTGCTAAGTGGGAGCTAAACTAGGCAGTGGCCACCCAGCATTGCTAAACAAAAACATGGCAATAAACAGAATTCTTTCTTCATTTTGGCTAACGCAAGACAGCTGCATCTTTGGCAACACTATCTGTTTTCATAGCAGCCGCTGGCTTACACTGGTCACGTTAATGAGTGTGTCCAAACGACCGATTTTACCTTCAATTTTTAAGCATGCAAGATAAAACAATACACCTTTATTAGGCTAGTTACCTTAAATGAGACAATCAACAGCTGAATCATAACTGGAACTAAGGACTCGCACTGATGACGTAACGTGAGGTAGGAATGCCCATAGCGGGTTAAGATTGGTCGATCGACAGGCTCAAATCTGATTGGCTAAAGAGTACAAGTGACCCGCGTGGGAGGAATTCGCTGCCAAGTCTCAAAAACACACATGCAAGTCTAAAAAATACATACGCAAAAAGACTATTCACACACTCACAGTTCGTGATACACTCGTGATTTTTAAACATTCAAAATTGTTGTACACAGTTGTAAATCTGTGAATTGTGTTTTGCAATTTGTGAAACGTATTTTATGAATTTTTATTCTTATTTTATGCACGTGAATTGGTTTTTGCAAATATATGTATTATTTTCGCGCATGTGAATTGGGTTTCATGCATGTGAATTGGGACACGCAAGTGTGCATCCTGTCTTTTGCGTGAATTATTAATGAGTCTAATCTGCTTCCACAGGTTTTTGCTCCAAACATTTTCTTTAAACCAACACATTCCGGTTTTGCAATGCATTGCAATTAGGGGTATGCGATATGAACATTTTTGATTCTTGACGATTAAAATATACCTACGATCTGCTATTATTGAAGAAATAAAATAGGCCTGCTACAGCGCATATTGTATCAGTTGCAGTTCTGGCGCCTCCGTCTCACGCGACATGCATTCACACCAAAAGTTTACTCTACAGCACAATTCCACTCACTAAACACTACACTTATTTTCAATCACACAAGTACATTATTTGCATGTGCTGTTCTGACACGCGCTTATATTTGAAGCGTGCGCACTCAAAAATAAATAAATAAATAAATAAATAAATAAGTAAATAAAAAGCACGTCAAACAGTGCCTGATTACTGGAATAAGTTATCTTTCATGTGTGGTTTGGCCCAGGTGCTTTATGTAGCATCATTTCACAAAGCTAAAGAGCTTGACCATTCTGTTTTTGCATCAGATATTGAAATTATAATCTAATTTAAATCAGAAACGGCTCATACATGCAGTATCTATGTGTGGATAAGTTTAAAAATGCAGTGTTTGCCTCTAATTTAAATGGCTACAGAGAGTTTGACCTGTAATAGAGAAAATAAACATCTTGTAATATTTTCATTTTTTTTTGTCCCTTTTTTTAAGGCAATAAATAATAATAATATATATTTTTTTCCTTTAAAAAAGGCTTTCAAAATTAGCCCATTTGACTGGTGAAGCTGTTAATCATCAGGATGTTGCTGGCCATTCCTCTCAATTGGCAGTTGTGGTACTCCTTAATATTCATTGGGTGTTCCTAAATTTTATTTGGTGGCCCCTAACTTTTTAAATGTGGGAGCACTGTGCTACTAAGTAAAAAAAGTTAATTTCGAGCCCTGTACATGCAGTCAATAAAGAAACTCAAAAGATCACAGAATGGCTAAAACATAATTGCTTACAACTAAATGTATCGAAAATCTAGTGTATGCATGTTTTCCAGTAAATCTAATAGCTGGAAAGTCATCTCAGATTTTAAATGGGTGTATATATTGATAGCAGTCGTACTTTTAGATCACATGTTAAGAAGGTTTGCAATAACATTAAGTTCAACTTGGCAAATTTTAGATACACCTGCAGCTGTATGTCAACTAAGGCTGTGAAGATGTTTATGCATTCAGTGATCTTTTCACATATCACATATTGTTTGACAACCTGGTCACAAGCAAGTAATACTTGCCTCAGACCAGTTCTCTCTCTACATAAACAAACTTTAAAAGTTTATATAAGTTTATAAAAGGTTTATAAAAAAACAAAACAACATTTTAATTTGGGAAAACTGGATTGTATATTCAGATCTTTGTCTTTTGTATAAAATTAAACATGGACTGGCTCCTCCTGGATTGAACCAGTTTGTAAACACAGCACCAAATGGTTATGAGACGGGCAGTAAGAGGTGATTGCATAGTCCCTTTAAGAAAAAGTGCATTTAGTCAAAGAGTGTTTTCAGTTAGGGCTGCTCAGGAGTGGAACACCATCCCAACTTACATTACAAAGTTTAATACTTATACCACTTATAGGTTTCACTTAAAGAAGTGGTTAATTGAGAGTCAGTATTGTCAACATTAATTTCTAACTAAATTCTATTGCCTTCTTGTCTTGTCTGTTTTACTAGTTGAGATTTCGATGCTACATACATGAGGTTGTTCGGTTGATTGAATGATTAATGCTACTGTAAATTGTGTGTGTGCTTACATTGTTTTCGCCTGCATATTGATATTATATATTAGTGATTTGTTGGTTATTTTGAGAGTTGGACTGTGTATGTGTTTGAGTGAGATAGTACTGATCTGTTGGTTCTAGGTATGGTATAATTTTTAAGCAGATGTTAATTTTTTAGGAATGGTGTAAATTTTATACGTACTTTGAAGTATGTATTTATTATGTATTGATTAATTGTTTTATATTTTAGGGTGAAAATTTTACCATCAGTCCAAGGAATGCAGATACAAAATAGCCTTCTGGCTCATTCTGGCACATTGTACATTTATGTATTATTGATGTGCATTGTCGCTGTCAAATAAACCTGAAAATAAATCAAATAAATAGACAAAATTCAGAAACACTGTATTTTCTATTTTGGTAGAGTTGAGAACCAGAATTTATTTTAACTGGCTGTTTTAAATAAAATAAAAATTCCAATTAATTGGCTTGTTAAGAAAGACAGAAAAAAAATATTTTCATAAAATCATGGACTCATGATTTTACTTCCAAAGTTAGAAAAGAAAGAAAGAAAGAAAGAAAACATTTAGTTTCAACAGTTGAGCAAAAACACCCTACATATTCCCAAAACCAGACTTTGCAGTGAAGTGTTTTGTTTTTGACAGCTGTTCTGTCACTGATATTCACTTGACATTAAGACTCGTTTGTTTCCTTCCTAAAGCATCAGACTCTTTTGGTGTGATTTAAATTTAGCAGCCTAATTTTTCAAGAATAAGAGTGCTCTTGTACACTTTTGAACGGTGGATTTAGTGTTTAACAAGGCCTTTATGATCCACTTCAGTTCCTTAAAAGCATCATTAAAGGCCTTTGTGAAGAATCATTTCAGAAACCTGCACTGAAGGTGTGTTGAAACTGGGACAGGCCTCAACCTTACAAACGGTCCCTGGATTAATAACCTAGATTATTTCCTGCTCATACAGCCTGGAAACTTTCTGCAGAGTTCAGCTCAAAAAAACACACCTGAACCAGCTAAAGGATCTCAAGGAGCATTTGATAATTACAGACAGGTGTGTTTGATTAGGGTTGGAGTTAAACTCTGCAGGAAAGTCGATCTCCAGGGACATGGTTGGGCACCCCTGACCTAGATTAATTCCTTGTACAGTCTATAAACTGTCTGGGCTGTTTGTATATTCTTGTAAATCCTATTCAGCATTCAAAACAAGAACGATTCATTATGCAAATGAGATTGAATCACTTAAATTATTGTTTGCAGGATAAAAATTGGCAGCTGAAATCAAACCACACCTAATTTGTTTTTTATTGCAGATATGCATGAAAACTGTTGTGAATTTGTTTGATAAAAACATCTTCAGGCTAGGCATGTGATGGCATAAAATTTTCATGTTGCAATAATTGCAGAAGCTTTCATCACAGTATACTTTATTATCACAATATTGGAAAAGTTGCAAAAAGAAAGTGTTAACTTTTCAATATAACAAAAAGAACTGGACATTTAAATACAATAAAGCAATACATAAAAATGTAAAGTAAATAGATGTTTCAAACTGATTAAAGTGCAAAAGAATTATAAAGAACAAGAGGTAAGACCGTACAATAACATCTCATTAGTTAATTAACATTAACATTAACAATGAGAATAGCTACATTTGTTACAGTAGTTATCATTCTTTGTTTTAATTTCTGTTGTTCTGCTGTTCATTTATGTTAGTTTATTTATGTTAGTAGTAATTTTGTGCCATTATGTTCATGAGTAATTGTTTTCATGTGTTGTGTTGGTATGAATTTGATCTAAGAAAATGTATGTTTAAATGTTCACAATTAAATTAACAACAATTTAATTACAATCATTAAATGTTGAAATGAGTTAAGATTAATAAATGCTTTAGAAGAACTGGTAATACTTGAAGCCCACATTTATAACTCACATCTTATGAATATTCATAAGAACAGTTTTAATGTATTATGTATTATTTTAATGCTTACTTATTTGTAGTTATTGCTTAAGAGTATGATGATTTATAACACACAGTGAATATGTTGCATTCACTTAAGTTACAATGGATTATATTTCTCATAGTTATACTGTATTATAAGTCTCATATCTTGCCATCTTTTGTATGCTACTTCACGCAAAGGAATCAAAAGGACCACTTATAAGTATAGTTATAATCATAATAATAATAATATGTTTTTTTCTCAAACAGCCATAAGATCAGATATTAGATCAGATGAATGTGTAATATGACACAATATGACACAACTATTTTTACTGTGATATCAGTTTTATTATTTTGATGGTACCCTTTAGTTACCTGTTGATTAGTAACTCTGCAACTATGTCAACTGCAGTTACAGGAGTATTAGTAGAATGTCTGCTAAATATGTGCTAACACTTTATTTTAGTGGTTCCCCAAAAGACAAACTGACTATAAGGAACTTTGCAAGTACATCAACATTCTACCATAACCTTAACATAAGCCTACTAATAGAGTTAGTTGCAAAGTTGCTTAGAGTCGACTATAGTCAGTAAACTAAGGGGAGCATCAAAATAAAATGTAACCTAATAAACATTGCAATTTTTTTCAGTTGAAATTATTAACTAGCTCACATCAAAATTAATATTAGCCTCAGAGGGAACACTCAAATAACACTCCACACCTAACCACTTAAAAGATGTAGTAAGATACTGTGCAGATTTTTAATTAACAATGTCAAAATATTTAGCCCATAATAAATGTAAAATAAGATTTAATACACTGTAAAAACTCCAACTTGCAAATTGTTCACTCAGTTTAAAAATGTAAGTCACGTGGACACATTTTTAAGCAAAATGTTGAGTTTACACATAAAAATAAGTTAACTCAATGTTTACTATATTTTTCTCAATGAACACAAATAAGAAAGTTGAGCAAACTCAGTATTTTTATTTCTTCATTTGAGCGGTCAACTTGACATTATTGCGCATGCGCAGTGCCGTCGTTGAACTATACACGGAGTTTACCACTTCAAACATAAACAACGATGGCAAAGGGAGTGGATGTCTTCTTTTAAGGTAAGTTCTTTCTGCCCAGATTTAATATAGAAAGTAAGCCAAATAAACTACACAGTTAGGTTTGTAAATGTTCTTTAAAGAAAGAATAAACATTGTTGAATGAAGTCTGGCTGCTAACTAGTTAGCTAGCTTTGTTTTTCCAAGCACGATCAGCTAACGTTAGCATTTGCAAGGTATGTATACAGATATATTTTTATAGATACAGTTCAAATGTCGATTAAACGAGTATATAATTAACCAGATAGAGGTTAATTATGTGTTGTATTTCGTTGTGCTAGGTGATATAACTTACTAGTTTATCTGGCACACAGTTGTTGTTGTTTTGTGTTTTGTTTTTTTGTGAATCCGCGATACTGGTGCATATATGTGAAAGTGCAAGACGTGTAAGATTATAAACGTGTTTATTGACACACAACCGAAGCGTGCAGAAAATATGCGATCACAGATCCATCTCTCTGTAGCAGCTTAGTTCGCTTAAATTGTCAAATACACATAAAGTTATGTCAAAATGTGATTATTTACATAAACAATCACTTTTAAGTCTGAAATGAGAGTCAACGTCTGAGATAAAATCGCCTGTGTCAGTAAATTTGATCCGTGTATTAACGTTAGCCTCATAAACCTGCTGATATTTGTTCCGTTAATGTTACAAACAAACAAACAATAAATAAATAAATAAATAAATAAATAAAAAGCTAAGACAACACTCACTCCTCTTGACTGAACAAATTTAGCAGCTTCAATAAGAGTCAGTTTATTCCATACAGTGAATATATGCAGTATTTTTTTATACATGTATTTTTTGTATTATTTCTGACTTATTTCTGTACTGGTAAAAACTAGTCCTTATCCAGAATTTTATTATTATTATTTTTGTTATGTTTTAAACATTTAATGTCAATATTTAGTAGGAAATATATATATATATATATTTTTTTTTTTTTTTTTGCAGGACACAAAGCCAGAGGATGTCCACACCAAGGGTATGAAGATGAGCATCTTAACTATTACTGGAAGATGATGTTGTCATCCACTCAAACCTAAAGGTGCCTAGGATGTAGTACTAGAGACGCAGATTGTGTTGGAATATATACATGGCCTTACCACTGCTGTTGCTGTCCTCTTTGGCTTAATTTAGATCATCCAAAAAAATGAAAATTCTGTCATCATTTACTCACAGCCATGTCGATCCAAACCCATAAGACATTTGTTCATCTTTAATACACAAATGAAGATATTTTTAATGAAACCTGAGATATTTCTGTCCATTCACTGAAAAACTATTCACCTAAAATTCTGATGCTTCAAACTGTTCATAAAGAGATTGTAAAACAAATACATAAGAATCGAATGGTTTAAACAAAGTCTTCTGAAGAGACATGATCACATTACACATCACGCATTTCACACTAAATGCTGCTCCATCTCTGCAAGTGCTGTGAGTTTGAGCCTTATATAACATGTATTAAAAAAAAAAAAACAGAAATTGTATTATATTTTAGTTTTCTATACAGTGATAGCTTAAAAGCTATGTCAATTAGCACTGCATTAAAAGTACACTCTAAAAAGATGGTTCTTTAAAGGTCTATTTAGAACCGAGTTTAGGTTTTTTTTTTTTTTTTTTATTCCTGGCTTTTTTTAAAAAAAAAAAAAAAAAAAAAAAAAAAAAAAATTGTAACTGTCAAAACACCTCATTACTCATTTTCTGGACATCAACTATCCAGCTACACAGACTATCAACACAGTTTCAACAGGTGAAGTTCTTTCTTACAATGTCTATAAAATGTTAACTTTCATATTGTAACTTGTTTCCCATTGCCAATAATGTCTTTTTCTTTTTTTTAGGTTCTTTTTTGTGTGACCAGCTCTGTTCGGTAAGGATACTCTCTTCTCCACTAAGTAATAGAGGTAATGAGTTTATTCATTGTTAGATTTTTCTTAAAATTATTACTTGAGTCTATGCTTAAGTGTTAAAGCTATATAAAACTATCCTAAGATCTCACTTTAAATCACTTTTTCTTTTTTTAATATTTTGAAGGGCATACTGCTTATATGCCCATTTTTGCTTATGGCCTTCATAAGCATAATTGTTTTTACATAAACACATGGACACTCTTTAACTGTAAACTCAACTGTGTATTTCAGATGCATCATATTCACAACCTCATCATCTGCAGAGAAACTGCCACTCAATCACACCACATTGATGGGCTTAAAGGCATCACAGAGGATCCTGAAGATACATTATTCCTGGAAATTTTGTCATTTATTTTCTATTTCTATTTTTACTTTCTGATGTATTTTTCATGTTCATTGTCAACTGTCATTTATTATTTGTATTTAGCCAATAACTGTTTTTAGAGCATTTTCATTTTTGCTTCAAGTTCATGTCAATTAAAAAAAATAAAGGTACCTAACTGAAACTACATGCTGTTTTGTTTAGTTTTTGTGTGAGTGTGTAAAACCCTAATACAGGCTAAAATACATTATAGGAAAAACAAAAATGTTAATAGATAATATATGTAAATAATATTAATAAGTAAAACTAGTATCAAAGGTATAAATATACTAATATTAATGAAAATAAACTATTTTCAAATGTACTATTTTCTAAATCCTATTTCATGCATCCCTACAATTGCGTCTCTTCAGGAGACTTAAACTGCTCAATTCATATTAACTTATATATTTATTTAATTATTTATGATCTCTTTATGAACGCTTTGAAGTTTTGGGTGAACAGCCTTTCAATACAGAAGTCTCTCAAATTTCATTAAAATATTTTAATTTGTGTTGAGTGTGAACAACGGTTTAGAACAACATGGGAGTGAGTAAATGATAAATTTTCAGAATAATTTTGGTTGAATTATTCCTTTAAGTGTTGTGTTAATAGTTGAAATATTTTGCTTCTTGATCCAGTGTGTTTGTTGCATTATGGATGCGCCAAAATAATAGATGGAGCAAGATGAACGTTTAAAATGACGGTAAAGTTTAGCTTCCTTTAAATTATATAAAAGTTTTTTTGTGACTTTTGATTTAAAACTTTACTTAAGGCTGCAGAATTTTAATATTTTTAATGTTACATTTTTCTGGCACTTAAAAAAATAATTTTTAAGTGTGTGTTTTTTGTTTAAGAGTGTTTTTATTGTAAATAGTCACATCCTAGTTACATCATAGTTTGAGTGGAGAAAAGCTAAATTGTGTTCATTTTGCAGAATGCCAATAAATACTTTCTGTAATGATGACAAAATCTTGTTTGTGTTATATTTACAGTATTGTTCATACTGCATGCATTTGTATTCTTAAAGGATGTGGAGGAGCATACAATGTGGCTTAGAGTCTGGATGTAAGATTTAAAGTTATACATTTAAATAGTAAAAAATGCAGTTGAGTTGGCTTAAAATACTAAAGCAACCGGCTGCAAAGCTTTTTTGAGGTTACTGAACTTCAAGCAAAAAATTACTGGCACAACTTAGTTCTTGAAGTTCAGTAAACTCAAAAAAGCTTTGCAGCTGGTTACCTTAATATTTTAAGTTGAGTCAACTTAACAATTTAAGTTAATCTGCTGCAAAGCATTTTTGAGTTTACTGAACTTCAAGAACTAAGTTGTGCCAACTCTGACTGGTAGTTCACTCAACTTCACTGAAGTTCACTGAACTTTTATATATGAGTTGGCACAACTTCCCTCCTTTAAAGTTGAGTAAACTCAAAATTGCTGTGCAGCAGATTAACTTAATTTTTTAAGTTAACTCAACTTTTTATTTTTTACAGTGTATGGTGTTCATTGTGTGTTATAAATAATCATAATCTTAAAAGTTATAACCACAAATGCATATACATTATAATTGTATCATAACTGTTGTCAATTATTTATAAGATGATGTAACATATTATTAGGTTTTTTTTATAATGCATTAAGCATTCATTATAATGCCTTCAGAATACCTGTATTATGTATTATAAATATGGACTTCATAGAAAGTGTTACTGAAGAATTTTTCACTGGCAGTTTGTGCTAACTAGTTAACTAATGTTAGATAATGGAGTCTTATTGTAAAGTGTGATCAAATAATAAAGAATCAAAATATTTTTTTACACATTATCAAGGGCATGTTGTAGTCCAGATTAAAATGTGGGTAACACTTTAGAATACAGATCCGTCATTAGTGAATAACTGCACAGGAACAAATGACTAATGCACTATTAACATTCTACTAACTACTATTGACTAACAAGAAACTCTGATTAACTAATCAGTAAGTCATAGTGTTCAGTCGAACATGGTAGTTCACTATTAGCTAATCAGTAACTACTATTTTTTCATATCTCCCAGAGAACTACTAAGAACTGCTATATACATGTTCATAATTAATGTGAATGATGCAAAATGTATAGAAAAGATCATGGTAACCCACCCGAATCATGAATCATGGTAAGCTATTGAGGTATATGTAAGGTTTTGGATAGTAATGACTCAAGTGTTACTATAATTTAGAAGGAATTACTAATTATTTGGATCCGTATTCTAAAGTGAAGATCAAGGTAACCCACTAGTAATGACTTAAGTGTTACCAAAGCCATTGGAAGTCTAACTATCCAGAACCTTATAAAAAACTCAATAGTTTTTAATGACCTCAGTCATTACTAAGGAGTTATCATGATCTTCACTTTAGAATATGGATCCAAATAATTAGCAATTCCTTCTGAAGTATTTGGAGTTATTACTAGTGGGTTACCATGACCTTTACTTTAGAATTAATTATACATTTTGCACTATTTACATTAATTATGAACATGTATATAGTAGTTCTTAGCAGTTCTCTGGGAGTTATGAAAAAAATAGTAGTTACTGATTAACTAATAGTCAACTACCATGATCAACTGAGCACTATTACTTACTGATTCATTGATCAGAATTTCTTGTCAGTTAATAGTAGTTACTAGAATGTTAATAGTACAGTAGTCATTTGTTCCTGTGTAGTTATTCATTAATGACGGATCTGTATTCTAAAGTGTTACCAAAATGTGTACAATTAAAAAAAAAAAAAAAAAAAAAACAGTTGATGAGAAACATATTCTTTAAATGCATTCACAAATCTGAATAATTTGTAATAAATAATTATTTTGAAGTGCACATGAAAACAATACCGTGCCTGTTCATGATATTATCGTGTTACCGAATACTAGCATATGTCTACTAAAGATCACAGTTAGTATAAATACATGTTTAGAATTTATTCATGCAGACATCTGCTGTACTTCAAAATATCACTTTTTCACAAGCTTGTTTTATAGGTAAGTCATTGTTTGTTCAGGAGTTTGTTCAATCTTCTTCACCAGCACTGTTAATGTAAGTACCACTATTGTTTTTGCTAGTAGGTGCAGAGGTTATCATGTGTCAGATGCAGTGTTTTGTAATCCTACTACTGAATGAGTGTCGTAATTAGACTTCTTTGGAAAATTGGCAGAGTACTGGAGTGACATGGGTGTCACTCAACATGAAACTCAGACCAGACCTGACGCCGCCGCACCTTCCGCAAGCTGATCTCTTAAATCTTTCATGATTTGTCTGATGTCTGGTGTGAGTAAGGGTGTGTGATCTCAAGTCCTTTCCGTGACTGAGCTTCACCGTGTTGTGCTTTGTCAATCCAGACTATTCAGTCTGCAATAAATGCAGGATAATTACACACTTACACTATAAAAAAAACAACAAAAAACACATCAGAAATATTATTAGTCATCTATGAGAGTGAATCAAAACATGTTAAAAGCATATTTTGCCCTGGAAAAGCAGAAAAGAAAGACTTACCTTTAGCTATATATATATATATATATGTATATATATATATATATATATATATATATATATATATATATATATATATATATATATATATATATATATACTTTTTCACGTGACTGGGTACATATATATATACATACCCAGTCATGTGAAAAAGTTAGGACACCTTATTGAATTCCATGGCTTTCCGTATCAGGACATCATCTGTCTTGTCTTCAAATTTAGAAAATAAAACCTCAGATGAACAACAACACATGACAAATTGCCCCGTGTCATTACTTACTGAACAAAAATAAAGCCAAAATGGAAAATCCATGTGTGACAAAGTTAGGACACCCTTACTGTTAACACTGGAATGAAGAGGGTAAATAACAGTCAAACACTGCTAACCAAATATCTTTGATTAACTGATCATCAGCAGATCTGAGCGCCTCTATAAAAGCATAAGCTTTGGCAGTTTGCTGGTCTGGAGCCTTCAGGTGTGTGTTACAATGCCAAGGAGGTAAGACATCTGCAATTGTTGCTGCCATCAATATGAGAAGAGTAATACGGCCATTTCCAAACAATTTAAAGTTTATTCACAGGTGGAAGACATTTAAAACAGACACCTCTCATTCCAAAAGTGGACGTCCCAGAAAATTTACCCCAAGATCAGACCGTGTAAAATAGCATGTTTGGAAGGCTTGGCAGAAGAAAGCCTCTTCTATCTTAAAAAAAAAACAAAAAAACATTGCAGCACAGTTTAGGTCTGCAAAGTTGCATCTGAACAAAACACAAATCTTCTAGAATAATGTCCTTTGAACAGACGAGACCGAAGTGGAGATGTTTGGCCATAATGCACAGTGCCAAAACCTAAAGAGCATATCAGCACAAACACCTCATAGCAAAAGACAAGCATGCAGGAGGAGGGCTGATCATTTTGGGCTTGTTAGCCACAAGACCTGGGCACCTCACAGTCATTGAGTTGGCCATGGACTCTGTGATATCAAAATATTGTAGAGTCAAATAAGAGGGCATCTGTCCGACATCTAAAGTTAAAGATTGGGTCATGCAACAGGACAATGATCCCAAGCACACCAGCAAATCTACAACAGAATGGCTGAAAAGAAAAGAATCAAGGTGTTGCAATAGCCCAGTCAAGGTCCAGAGCTCATCCTGACTCAAATGCTGTGGTGAGAGCTGTGCATAAGCAAATGCTCACAAACCTCACTAAACTGGATCAACGTTGAAAAGAAGAGTGGTCCAAATTCCTCCAGAATGATGTGAGAGACTGATGACTGATAAAGTCACACAGAAAATGAATGCTTCAAGTTATTGTTGCTAAAAGTGGATCTACAAGCAATTGACTCATAGGGTGTCCTAACTTTGTCACACATGGCCTTTCCCTCTTGGCTGTATTTTTTTAAATAAATAATGACACTGTGTGATATGTCACGTTATGAAGTTTTTCTGAGGATTAATTTTCCAAATTTTAAGACCTGCCAAGGACCAGATAATTTTTTATTATGTCCTGATACAGAGAAAACCATGAAATTCAATAGGGTGTTCTCATTATTTTAATAGATAGATAGATAGATAGATAGACAGATACACACACAGACACACATACACTGTATACAGTAGCCTGTATAAATTGTTATTTATATATTTATAGTGTGCTGTAATCAGATTCCAAAAATTAAGTACTTGTAATTGTATTCTATTCCATTTTAAAATTCTCATAATTACTTAATTGCAGTTACTTTTTATGGAGACTTTCTGTATAAAAAATAGTACAGCACTTTTTTTTATTCAGATGCCCAATTGCAGTCAGTATATCCTTTAGTCACACTACTGTGGCTAAAGAGCTTACTGGTGGATTAACCATTACAGAATCAAATCACTATATATATATATATATATATATATATTATAACTCACAACTCTCCCCAACACTGTTCACTATTACAGGGAAAGAGCATCATGTTGCTGTGAGTTTGTTTAGACTTTTATATATGCACAGAGGGACAAAGCTGTTCACTTTTACATCATCCCACTGAATGTGGGTATGTGTCTAGGTATATATGCAAATTACTTATTGTAACCACCCATTGAATAAAAACTAGACATTTCTCATGCATGTGCAACTGAGTAAATTTTTGAGGTGTTGGTTCTATTGACTGTAAAGTTTGGCTTGCATAAGTTCACGTGAATGCGGTCTGGCAACTTTAGCAGAACAGGAGGGGCAGAAGGATGCTGTATAAAACCACAATAAATGGAGAATCTGAATCAAACACCAAAAACCACAACAAAGCCGCATATCATGGAAGGTAAGCTTCATGTTCAACCTTTTACAAAAACATTTTAATTTTTTAATTAAAATAAAGTATTTAATTTAGTTTGCTATTTATAGCTTCATAAAGAACTTACTGCATTAATCTTTTCTATTGCATGTAATCTTTTTAGATTTCAGAATGTTTTACTGTACTATTATTTTAAGAGAATTAATTATAATAGTCAATTTTAAAAATATTTAAATTATTTATTAACTGCTATCTATCTATCTATCTATCTATCTATCTATCTATCTATCTATCATCTATCTATCTGTCTATATATCTATCTATCTATCTATATATTAAAATAATGAGAAATAACATCACATTTGCTCATTTTAACAGAGTTCAGCGTTCGTAGTATCAGCCTGCAACAGGTGCAAAACCAGACCAGCCACAACACCGAAGGTCTGAGTTCCACCACTGTGGTTCTGCGGAGAGGACAGGCCTTCACAGTGGCTATCAACTATGATGGACGACCATTCGATCCACTGAAGGAAAAAATGATCTTCAGAATTACTTTAGGTATGTTTGTGTGATGGGAGCGTGAATTAAAAATGCTGCTTAATTCATGCGTGCATGAATTAAGCAGCATTTTTAATTCATGGGTGCGTGAATTAAAAATGCACTTCACCTCTTTTCAAACTCAGCCCAGATCTTCAGACTGGTCTGACTCAAGTTGCTATATCTTTTCTAACTGATCGGACTTATGGTTTTCCTAAAACTGATGATTAAAACTGGGATAAATCCCATAGATTTACACTGACAGAATTTTCAAATGAGCCAAGACTATTCAAGCTCCAACTGTCAAAACTCCCAGAATCTCTTGAGGCTCAGTCAAGCTTCCCTTCTATGTACTGTATGGACCATTATCGCACCAGAATTGAACACCAGAAGCGCTTGTTGCAGCAGTGTACCAATTCTTCCGGTTATGTATATTTTTCAATATGCTGTACTTGAATAAAAGCCTGTTAAATTGAGCATCTGCAGGATGATTTTAAAAGACAGGCGAAAAGATATTCTGATGATTACTGTGCACATAATTTTCCAAACTCAACGAAACTTGTAGTTTTAATCCAACGTATCGATCTGAGAAACCATGGCTCGTAAACATGCATGATTTCACCACACTGCGTCAGTGCTGCGGTGTTTGTGATCATCAGAATCAACATATTTATTAGTCTTTATTCTGTTATGTTTCATTCACAGTTATTTCACTGTATGTAATTCACATATTTATGCCAACAATCTTAATTAATATTAAAAGTCACGTTGTCAATGCCTTATACTATTTAAGATTAATTAGCTAAAATGTTCAACATTATTATTTCTTTAAGGCAACGCCCGCACATTCATTCATCTGTTTTAATACCGCTCTTCTGAAAATTATACATAGCATGTGTGGTAAAACTGTGGCAACTGTGGCCGAAATTTTTTTTTTCATGTGACTCTTAATTTTATAATGCTTATAGCTCCGAAAGTTGGAAACTTAGCAGACTGAAACCGGTGTCATCTTAACTAGCTTGATCTGTGATTTTTTTCACAGCAAAGCTCTTGTCCGTAAACCCATTGGTAAGTCTGCTATAGTAAGTAATGTGAAAAATAGGCGCTCTTCATGTTTAACAGGTTTTACCAATATGCAGACTGCTCAAATACAAAAACACTGTTTTTAAGTCAAACTGGATTTGTGAAAACTTTCACAATTGCAGTTTATTGCATATCAGTGTTTCATAATGTCACACGGTGCTGTTCCAGTGAATAACAGTTTTCCAAGCCCTTAGATAAATCATACACGTCTCTAATAGTCTATTGTGACTTGTGGCATCTTTCACATTTAAGCTTTGGTTGTTGTACCTTTCCTTAAGTCTTGGCTTCAATTTGCTGATTTGAGGAAATGTTTTACAGTATATCTTTGTCAGTTGATCCTTTCCTGAGACCTTAACTGTACTAATCTGATTTGTGAAAAATTTCACAGTGCAATTTTGGACAGTTAACCCTTCACTGATTCAATTATATCACAATTTTCATGTTTGAAAACTTTCACAGATCAGTACTGGTCAGCTAAACCTTCCTTGAGTCATGCAAATCACTATTCTGATTTGTAAAAACTTTCACAGTTCAGTACTGGTCAGCTGACCCTTCCCCGAGTCATGTACATCACTATTCTGATCAGCCGACCAGTACTGACCTGTGAAAGTTTACACAAATTAGAGGAGTGATGTTAGTGACTCAGGGAAGGGTCAGCTGACCAGTACTGAACTGTAAAAGTTTTCACAAATCAGAATAGTGATGTTAGTGACCCAGGGAAGGTTCAGCTGACCCGTACTGACCTGTGAAAGTTTTCACAAATCAGAATAGTGATGTACATGGCCCAGGGATGGGTCAGCTGACCTGTACTGACCTGTGAAAGTTTTCACAAATCAGAATAGTGATGTACATGGCCCAGGGATGGGTCAGCTGACCAGTACTGACCTGTGAAAGTTTCAGAATAGTGATGTTAGTGACTCAGGGAAGGGTCAGCTAACCAGTACTGAACTGTAAAATTTTTTCATAAATCAGAATAGTACAGTTAAGGGCTCAGGAAAGGATTAACCAACAAAAAATATACTGTGAAACATTTCCTCAAATTGAAGCCAAGACTTAAGGAAAGGTACAACAACCAAATCTTAAATTTGAAAACACCACAAATCACAATAGTATATTAGAGACGTGTATGATTTATCTAAACGGCTTGGAAAACGGTTATTCACTGGAACGGCACCGTGTGACATTATGATAGAAGAAAAAGAGAGCAGAGAATAAAGAAACACTGATATGCAATAAATTGCAATTGTGAAAGTTTTCACAAATCGAGTTTGACTTAAAAACAATGTTTCTGTATTCGAGCAGTCTGCGTGTTTATTGGTAAAACTCGTTAAACATGAAGAGCACCTATTTTTTACATTCCTTACTATAGCAGACTTACTGTACCAATGGGTTTTACGGACAAGAGTTTTGCTGTGAAAAAATTCACAGATCAAGCTGGTTAACATGACACCAGTTTCAGTCTGCTAAATTTCCAACTATCAGAGCAATAAGCATTATAAAATTAAGAGTAGCATCGAACAAAAAAAACGATTTTGGCCAAAAGGACAGTATTTGGAAGGGAAATAAATTAATAGAAACAATGCAGCAGGTGAGACGAGATGTCAAGTCAAGTCAAGTCAAGTCACCTTTATTTATATACCGCCTTTAACAATACAGAATTGTGACAAGGCGGCTGTACAGTATTAAATAGGAAACAGTACATCAACAATGCCAAAGGCAACAGTAAACACTCACTTTTTAGGTAAAGGTAGTTAATCAAAAACAATAAAATAAAATGCAATATTGTGTTAAGAGAAAGTGTCCCCAACTAAGCAAGCCAGAGGCGACAGCGGCAAGGAACCAAAACTCCATCGGTGACAAATGGAGAAAAAAACCTTGGGAGAAACCAGGCTCAGTCGGGGGGCCAGTTCTCCTCTGGCCAAAGTTCCCGTGGTCTTGTGCCGACAGCCGTCTAGGTGATGTGGTCTTCACTGTGGATCCGTCTCTGGGGCTCATCTAGTTGATGTGGACTCCGCTGACATTCAGTGCTGTAGAGGTCGTCTCTAGGTGCTGATCCACCATCTGGGCTGGGTTCGGACTGGATCCGGGGGGCTGCAGTGACCATCTGATCTGGATACGGACTGGATCTGGTGGTTAATGTGACCTCGGAATAAGAGAGAAACAGACTAATATTAGTGTAGATGCCATTCTTCTGACGATGCACTGAGTACATCGGGTGTTATGGGAAGTGTTCCCGGTTCCGGTTGACCTAATTAGTGCAGCCTAACAATCCTTTAACGGATTTGAATTATAAGAATATGTTGATTTGTTATGTGTAAGCAAGGTTAAAGAGATGGGTCTTTAATCTAGATTTAAACTGACAGAGTGTGTCTGCGTCCCAAACATTGTAGGGTAGATTGTTCCAGAGTTTGGGCGCTAGATAAGAAAATGATCTCCCGTCCGCGGTTGATTTTGATATTCTCGGTATTATCAAATTGCCAGAGTTTTGAGAACGCAGCGGACGTGAGGGACTATAATGTGATAGGAGCTCGCTCAGGTACTGAGGAGCTAAACCATTCAGGGCTTTGTAAGTAATTAGCAAGATTTTAAGATCTATACGATGTTTAATAGGGAGCCAGTGCAGTGTAGACAGAACCGGGCTAATATGATCTGTGACGAGTCGGCTGCCTCCCCCCTAACTATCAGCTTCACCCCGACGGTAATCGCCGCCCTTCACCAGGCTCCCGACGGGAGTGGGCGTGTGGGAGGAGGAAGGGGCGCCGAAACATCCAGGTCTGGCGGCGTGTGATGAGGCACACCTGATGTGAATGAAGCCTCATCACCGCCGCTGTTAAAATGCCGAGCGCGCCTCTCCTCAGGAGACCGGTCTCTTTCCCGTGCATGCACGCTGGTGTCCTCGTGGGTCCAGGAAGGGGTGAAGAGGGAACCTGCGCCGCCGATGTGATGGACGAGCTGCCGGACCCGTGGGTCCGAGTGCGAGCCGCATGGAAATGGCTGCGGGCCAGGATGCCGGGCCTTCTCACCCGCCTGAGGAAGTGCCGCCGCTAAGGATTGGATGAAGCCGCTAAAGGAAGCCGCTACCCGCCACGTTGCCACGGACCCCGGCGGGGAGCAAGTGCGGCCGCCGGACTCCGCCCCTTACCTGGACCCTTCCCTTCTGAACACTGCCCCTCCTTCACGGATTCGTTCACGCCGAGGACACCAGATCCCCCTTTTATTTTGGACACTTTTTCCCCTTTTTGAACACTTTCTGTTTATTGTTTAATAAAAGCCTCTCCGAGGCCTGACGTCACGCCCACTGTGTCTGTCGCTTTGCTCCGCCCCCATGACAGATCATACTTTTTGGTTCTAGTAAGAACTCTAGCTGCTGCATTTTGGACCAGCTGGAGTTTGTTTATTAAGCGAGCAGAACAACCACCCAATAAAGCATTACAATAATCTACCGTGAGGTCATAAATGCATGAATTAATGTTTCAGCATTAGACATTGATAGCATAGGTCGTAGTTTAGATATATTTTTGAGATGGAAAAATGCAGTTTTGCAAATACTAGAGATGTGGTTTTCAAAGGAAAGATTACCATCAAATAGCACACCTAGGTTCCTAACTGATGGCGAAGAATTGACAGAACAGCCATCAAGTATTAGACAGTGTTGTAGGTTATTACACGCTGAGGTTTTAGGCCCAATAATTAACACCTCTGTTTTTTCAGAATTTAGCAGTAAGAAATTACTTGTCATCCAATTTTTTAACTCAACTACACAATCCATTAGTTTTTCAAATTGGTACGTTTCGCCGGGCCGCGAAGAAATATAGAGCTGGGTATCATCAGCATAGCAGTGAAAGGTAACACCATATTTCCTGATGATATCACCCAAGGGTAACATGTAAAGCGTAAAGAGTAATGGCCCTAGTACTGAGCCTTGCGGTACTCCATACTGCACTTGTGATCAATATGATACCGCTTCATTTACTGCCACGAATTGATGGCGGTCAGATAGATACGATTTGAACCATGCCAATGCACTACCACTAATGCCAACATAATTCTCAAGTCTATTCAAGAGAATGTTGTGGTCAACAGTATCAAAAGCAGCACTAAGATCCAGTAGCACTAACAGAGAGATACAACCACGATCGGATGACAAGAGTAGATCATTTGTAACTCTAATAAGAGCAGTCTCAGTACTATGGTACGGTCTAAAACCTGACTGAAAATCCTCACAGATATCATATTTCTGTAGGAAGGAAGATAACTGTGAGGATACAACCTTTTCTAATATCTTCGACAGAAATGGGAGATTCGAGATAGGTCTGTAATTAGTTAATTTGTTGGGGTCAAGTTGTGGTTTTTTAATTAGAGGCTTAATAGCAGCCAGTTTGAAGGTTTTGGGGACATATCCTAATGACAGTGATGAATTAATAATATTTAGCAGAGGATCTATGAGATCTGGAAGCAAGTCTTTTAGTAGCCTAGATGGAATAGGGTCTAGCATACAAGTTGTTGGTTTAGATGATTTAACAAGTTTATACAATTCTTCCTGACCTATAGTAGAGAATGAGTTGAATTGTTCCCCAGGAGATCTATAGCGCACTATCTGATGCGACACTGTAATTGACGGTGCATAGTGACAATTTTGTCTCTAATTGTATCGATCTTAGAAGTAAAGTAGTTCATGAAGTCATTACTGCTATGCTGATGGGCATAGTCAGTGCCTGTTGGTTCTTTATTTTTTGTTAACTTAGCCACTGTATTGAATAAATACCTAAGGTTATGTTTGTTTTCTTCTAAAAGAGTCAAAAAGTAATCAGATCTGGCCGATTTTAACGCTTTTCTGTATGATAGGGTACATTCCCGCCAAGCAGTACGAAAAACCTCTAATTTTGTTTTCCTCCAGCTGCGCTCCATTTTCCGGGCTGCTCTCTTTAGGGCGCAAGTGTGCTCGTTATACCACGGGGTCGGAATATTTTCCTTAATCTTCCTTAGGCGCAGAGGAGCGACCGTATCTAGACTCCTGGAAAAAAGAGAGTCAATAGTTTCTGTTACATCATCAAGTTTTTCTGAGCTATTGGACATGCTGAGGAATTCAGATAAGTCAGGAAGATTACTTAGAAAGCAATCTTTTGTAGTAAAAGTGATGGTTCTACCATACTTGTAATAAGGAGTTGAATTTACAGTTTTAGTCATCTGGAGAATACATGAGACTAGATAATGATCAGAGATATCATCACTTTCCTGCAGAATCTCAACGGCATTGACATCAATTCCATGTGACAGTATTAAGTCTAGAGTATGATTTCGACAATGAGTGGGACCTGACACGTGTTGTCTAACTCCAATAGAATTTAGAATGTCTGTAAATGCTGCTCCCAGTGCATCATTTTCAATATTAACATGGATGTTAAAGTCACCTACTATTAAGACCTTATCTGTAGCCAATACCAGCTCAGATATAAAATCAGCGAATTCTTTAAGAAAATCTGTATGGTGCCCTGGTGGCCTGTATACAGTAGCAAGTACAAACGTCATAGGGGATTTATCATTAACACTTGTTTCTCTGGATAATGTTATATGAAGCACCATTACTTCAAACGAGTTATACTTGAAATCCATTCTCTGTGAAACACTAAAAATATTGCTATAAATTGTAGAAACACCTCCCCCTTTACCTTTTAGACGTGGCTCATGTTTATAACAGTAATCATGAGGAGTAGACTCATTTAAGATAATGTAATCTTCTGATTTTAGCCAGGTTTCTGTCAAACATAGCACATCTAGGTTATGATCAATGATCATATCATTTACAAAAAGCGCTTTTGTAGAGAGGGACCTGATATTCAAAAGGCCAAGTTTTATCATTTGTTTCTCTGTAGTATGTAAATTTTTAATTTGTTGAACGTTGATTAGATTGTTACTCTTAAATTGGGTTGGAAAAATGTAAGCCTAAACATCCTCTGTTTCAAAATGCATACTCCATGAGAACGTGCTCCCGCATAATATTTTAGAAGGACATTAATTCATCCCAATTCACCCCATCTTAATTCATCCTTTAGAATAAAAACAGCCAGGTACACTGCAGTAACACCATCTATCTATCTATCGATCTATCGATCTATCACTAGCCAAGCCTAGCAACTCGAGTCTTGCAAGTAGCTTGCTAATAACATGTAACAACATGTTAGTAACTGGCTAATCATGCTAATAACATGCTATCAACATGCTAATCATATTAGAAACAGACTAGCAACATGCTAGAAACCTGCTTATCATACTAGTAACATGCTAGTAACTGGCTAATTATGCTAATATCGTGCTAGCAACATGCTAACATCTTGCTAATAACACTACCAACAAGCTAGTAACATGTTAATCATGCTAGAAACAACTTGCTAATTATGTTAGAATCATGGTAACACCATGCTAGTAACTTGCTAATCATGCTAAAAACATGTTAGTAACTTGTTAATAATGCTAACAATATGCCACTAACATGGTAATCATACTAGAAACATACTAGCAACATGCTAATCATGTTAGAAACATGCTAGCAACATGTCAGTAACTTGCTAACCATGCTAGTAACTAGCTGATCATGCTAACAAGATGTTAATATGTTAAAAACATGCTAGCCACTTGCTAACTATGCTAGAAACATATGCTAATCATGCTAGAATCATGGTAGTAACTTGCTAGTCATGCTAGCATTATCTGTCTATCTATCTATCTATTCTTTAAAACAACTTCAGACTGAAAACCTTCTAACTTCTAGCTTGTAAAACTTTTTAAACTCCCTGCTTAGCTTTCTCAAGCCAACTTCAAAGTTTGTTTTGACAAACTTTTTTATCTAGTTTATGTTTGTTACAATATATTCAATTGTAAAAGTAGTTTGCATGATATTTTAGTATCATTGATATACTATTATATTTAAGTTGGCTTAAAAAGCCAACTTACTGTTATCCTATTTAAACTTCTTCTTCTTCTTCTTCTGAGACTAAATTTTAAAGTGTATCTCCTCCTAGAGCTTTTAAGCTACAACCACCAAACTTGGCCCAGACCTGCAGACTGGTCTGACTCGGGTTTCTATATCTATCTAACTGATCCAGCTTATGGTTTTCATAAACCAGACTGCCAAAACCACCAAAAAAATCCCATAGACTTACATTGACGTAATGTTCAAATAAGCCAGCACACTTCAAACTCTAACTGTCAAAGTTCAAATCTAAACTCCAAGAATCCTTTGAGACTAAATCAAGCTTCCCTTCTATGTACTATTTCTAATCCATTTAGACTCATTCAGACTCATCTAATATTTCTAATCTATTTATATCATGTTATCAGTATGCTAATCATGCTAACAACATGTTATTAACATGCTAATTTTGCTAGCAACATGCTAGTAACATGCTAATCATGCTAGAATCAGGCTAGTAACATGCTAATTATGCTAGTAACATGATAGTAACATGCTAATCAAGCTAGAATCATGTTAGTAACATGCTAATCATGCTAGTAACATGATTCTAGCATGCAAGAAACATGCCAGTAACTTGCTAATCATGCTAGAAACATATTAGTAACATGTTAATTATGCTAGAAACATGCTAATCATGTTAGAAACATGCTAGTAACTTGCTATCATGCTAGAAACATGGTAATCATGCTAGAAACATGATAGTAACATGTTAATAATGCTAGAAACATGCTATTACCTTGGTAATCATGCTAGAATCGTGCTAGTAACATATTAGTAATGTTATACATGCTAGCAACATGCTAGTAACTTGCTAATAATGGTAACATCATGATAGTAACACCATAGCAATCACCCTGAGTACCCAAGCAACCTCCTTGCATCACCTTAACAACTACCCCAGGTACCCTAGAAACCACCTAGTAGCACCTTAGCAACCACCCCTGGATACCCTAGCAACCACATAGCAACACCCTAGCAACCGATCTAGCAACCACCCTGAGTAACCTAGCAACCACATTGCAACTGTTTTTTCTAATAGACTGTATTCCCTTCAAAACATTCAGACTTGAATCTTTCAAACTATTTTACACTGAAAACAGTCTAACTTAAAACTTTTTAAAACTTTATTCAAGCGAACTTAAAGTTTGTCTATGAACTTTACTATCTAGTTTTTCTTTAAATTTGAATTTATTTTTATATTTCTGTTTTCACTTTAGTTTTACCTTAAGTAATTTTGTCATATTTTTGTCATTATTATTATTATTATTATTATTTTGTAAATGTGTCTATTTTTTTAATTCATTTTAGTGCTTAACTTAAAGTTAAACTTAAAATTTTATTTCAGTTAATATTTATTTAAAATAACATGATTCTTCATAATATAGTTTCACTATAGCCTAACTAATGAATAGCCCTGGTATAAATGAAATACAATAAAAGTTACCTACAAGATCGGTCCTTTATGGAGAAAATGAATAGTATTTTACATCTAGAAAAATATTTTCTACATCATCTGAAAGCTGAATAAATAAGCTTTCCATTGATTTGTTGGTTTGTTAGGATAATAACAGGACAATATTTGGCTGTGATACAACTATTTGGAATTGTTTTGCAAAAAAACCCTAAACCCACTCCTTCTCCTCGCCGCAGGTCCACTGATTGTGGATGTCCCGGTCTCTAGGTTCGGACAACCCTCTCCGACTCAATGGACTGCCGTTCTGGAGAGGAGCACCATGGGCCTGACTGCCCTACGCCCGACTGTCCCAGGCCCAACTCTCCCACGTCCGACTGGCCCGGGCCCGACTGCCCCCCGTGCACTATCTGTATCGCTGTCCAGCCCTGCGTCTGCTTCTATCGGTGTCTACACACTCGAGTTGAGAGTCGAGACCCACCTGGGTGTGAAAACACACTCGGTCGGTCAGATCACGCTCCTCTGCAACCCCTGGTCCCAAGGTGAGTTCTGTATTTCCATAGTAGGCTGTTGCCGGGCTGAAAATCGGAGTGGTTTTTAGTAGTGATGGCGAAGTGAAGCATTCTGAACCAGCAAAGCTTTCAACACGATTGTATCGGAAAAAGGTTCATTACTCGAAGCTATTCAAAACGGTTCATGTTGTAAAAAAAAATGTATAACACCTTCCAAAGTGCTACGTACCATTACAGCTGCTGGTTTCACATCTGGTTCTACAAATGATCCTTTTTTTTACTTTTTTTGTATATAAATAATGGTCATTGTCAAAGTCATTCATTTATGTTTGTGTACTAGCACTAAAATAAGTAAAATAAATGAAACATAAATTCATGAATGAAATCTATGATTTGTTTATTTGAGCTCTGCTTCAGTCCTTAGACTGTTATTTCGTGAGCAAAGTTCATTTTTGAGCTCATTATACAAATTACGATAATAAAAACGATGATAAAAATGAAATAAAACAATGCCAACACATTAAAATCACTAGTTTCATGCTAACAACATGTTAGTAACTGGATAATCATGCTAATAACATGCTATCAACATGCTAATCATATTAGAAACTAGTCCAAATTACTCTCTATCAAGAAAAGTAAGAATAATACCAAATCTAGGCCTACACTACACTACCTTTTAAAAGTTTGGAGTTGGCAGTATGTTTTCATGTGTTTGAAAGAAGCCTCTTCTGCTCATTTATTTAATTACAAATGCTGTAAAAACAGTAATATTGTGAAATAATATTACAATTTAAAATAACTGTTTTGTATCTCAGTATATGTTAAAATGTAATTTATTGCTTTGATCAAAAGCTGAATTTTCAGTATCAATACTCCAGTCTTCAGTATCACATGATCCTTCAAAGAAAGTTTAAAAGAGAATTATTTGAAATAGAATATTGAGTACCATCACACATGCCTTTACCGTCACTTTTGATCAGTTTAATGCATCCTTGCTGAATAAAAGTAAAATAAAATAAAAACACCTATAAAATAAATTGTGTTTTTCTGCAGCTGATTCGGTGTACCTGCAGTCTGAAGTTCTGAGGACTGAATATGTCAAGAGTGATAACGGCGTGCTGTTTAAAGGAAGCCCCAGGAGCATCTTTGCCAGATCCTGGTCGTTCAATCAGGTGAGATGTTTGACCATTGACTGACAGCACAGCACTGAAAAACGGCTTCACATTAACTCTTGTCATGCATAAATGTGTTTTCAGTATGAAAAAGGAATACTGGACATCTGTATGAAATTGCTGCAGTTGAGTCCTCAACATCAAGCAGACATGAGAAGAGATCTGCAGAACCGCAGCAATCCGGTGTACATCGGCCGTGTGATCTCAGCGATGGTGAGGATCTGCTCTCATTCTCTCCATTGTGCTCTCTCTCTCTCTCTCTCTCTCTCTCTCTCTCTCTCCATGTATTAATACAGTCTCTCTTTCTTTCTAAACAGGTGAACTCTAATGATGAAGATGGAGGGGTGTTAACTGGAAAATGGTCAGGTAGCTACAGCGATGGCATCGCCCCCTGGATTTGGACCGGCAGCGCAGATATTCTCAAGAAGTGGGCAGAAACGCAGTTCAGTCCTGTGAAATATGGACAGTGCTGGGTGTTTGCTGCTGTCATGTGTACAGGTGGGACACGTGGGGTTGAAAGAGAAGATTTTTTATTGTTGGGTGAAATACTCCATTAATGGGTCATTGATAATTTAATTGGTGCAGTTGATAAATTTCAAATGTGTTTGTTTGTGTGATAGTAATGAGAGCCCTTGGCATTCCGACTCGAGTCATCACCAACTTCAGCTCTGGTCATGACCAAAACGGGGATATGGTGATTGAGGAATATTATGATGAGAATGGGAATAAGCTGCCCATCGGCAAAGATAGCATCTGGTGAGTTACGCTAAAAAGCGAAAAAATCCATGTAGTTACAGTGCTAAAACAAACATTAATGTTCAAAAGTTGGTAAGATTTTTGGTAAGAATCCTTTTCTGCTCACTAAGGCTGCATTCAGCTGATCAAAACTACAGTAAAAACAGTACTATGGTGAAATATTATTACAAATTGGAAGCATCCGGTCAACTGCATCAATGAGCAATTAAAGACGTATTTGTGATTTTAAACAAACTGGCTGAAAATTTATCAAACCAGTACAGTCACTATTAAAGCCTGATTCGCTGATTTTAATTTTACCATTTATCAATTTCTGTTAACCAGTAGGTTTTGCTGTTACAAAAATTGAAGCTTAGTTTAATGTTTGGCAAGTCAGCAGAAGACACGAACCAGTTTTTTTTTTTATTCCGCTGATGGAGAGTTGTAACACGGCAGAAGACACGAACCAGTTTTTTTTTTTTATTCAATGTGCCCCAATATTACACTATGCTATTCTATGACATTAGCCATGTAATTTTCACCATTTACTTTTACAGATTTTAAAAAGAAACCACGAGAAACAGGTGAATAAAGACTGACAGTCGAGGTTTCATTTTGAGAAATTATGATTTCAAGAAATGTGTTCTATGAGAGCCGTGTGTGGAGGGAGAGGAGTGGTTTTTTTAGAATGTCTGAATGCATGGACGTGGCTAGGCCATAAAATGACTGCTCAGCCCCTCTAAAATTTTGCGATTAGCTCCATAAACTATACACGAATTTGTGTTCGCCTCAGGCCCCTTTAAATTTCATAAGAAAGTTGCGGTAAACTTCAATTGGCTCCTCCCGTCTTCGGTCAGAGTGAGAAACAGATGACAATGTGTGTGTGTCAG
>NW_026129851.1:0-33270 GCF_022985175.1 Labeo rohita | reverse complement strand
CATATCCCTGTAAACTAATAAAAACTTTCTGATCATTCTAATGCTGAAATCATAAACAAACTATTTTTTTGCAGAATTTCATGTCTGAAATAAGCGTTTAATAAAGTGTAGACATCAAAGTGGTCAAATCGCATTATAATTATAATATAATTCCAATTAAGCCAAGGTTAAGCATAGTCAGAAAATCATATCATTAACACTGGGTTTGTTTGTATATTTCTTTTCTGCGCGCCTCTGATATGCACGCGCTTCTCTAGCACGCGCTCAATCCTGCCTTCCACAGAAAGCCGCGCACCCGCGTAATTTAAAAATTAACGGTCATTTCGTTTTAGTGACTGACTAACATTCCTTGATTGATCGCTTTAATGAATAATTACTTATAATTAATATATATACGAGAGTAAATATTGTGATTTCAGGGAAATTTGACACGTCTAATGGAAGAGAACATGATGTTAACGGAGAAGTTTTTGTGTACTGACCAAAAGAGAGAAGCACATCGTCGTTAATTCAGTGGTAAGAAAAGAATGTAATATTATCCTAATTAAAGTCAAATAAATGTTATTCGTTTTCAATGTCTGTAAAAATAAAATTCACATTTTTAAAATCCAATATTTTGTTGAAGTCAGTGTTATTTGGTGCTTTAATAAACAAAATCTGGGTTATGGTAATTCTAATCTTATATATTAACGAATAAAACAAATCTAAGATATTAAAGGATAATTTAATGTAATTTTATGGTGGCTAAATGTGCTCTAAATACCTGTAAGGATTAAACAATAGTTTAAAACAAGACATGGTTTGTAGTAGTGATTATTGAGGTCCACGTCCGTCCGTCTTCCATGCTGCTTACTACGGGACGCGGGAGTGCTGACATACGGCAGCGGTGTCGGAGTGAAGAGGTTAGGAGAACGTTCTGGGAACCTTCAGAGAACTTTCAGGGAACCTTCTAGGAACATAAATAGAACGTTCCCTATTGGTTAGCCAGGAAAGTTTTCTTAACGTAAATAGAACGTTCCCTGTAGGTAAGGGGAACGTTCTGGAAACCTACAGGGAACGTTCCGGGAACGTTCTCAGAACGTTGCGAGACAGTGACAATTCACCTAATGCTAAACGCCGGTAGACACAATGTAAGCTATTATATTGTAGTTCCGAGAGCGTCATTGATTATAACGGAAGATTGTGAGATTGCAGTAAATTGAAGTGAGTGACAGTTTTTCCGTGACCATATGGAAGCGCTATTTGTTCGCTTTCTATAATCAGTTCGGAATTTAAATAAAAGTTTAGCTTTACGTGCTGGTAACAGGACCAATAGAAACAAAACCCTGCACTGAACTTTCAGGATTGACTGAAAAAGCAGAACGGATGAGATGGAGGAAAGTCTGTACTGTACAACGTATAAACAGAAAATCACAACATATGTTGGATGTGATCCTTATGTTATAAGGAAGAGTGATTTTTTAACTGAATTGAATATATAGATTGAAATTGAAATATTGAAATAGCTGCCTCATGTTGCCTGTCATTGGAATATTTTGCTTGTTTAGGTCTATTTAGCTTTTTTCTTTGTTGTTTTTATGTCATTATCTGTTGTTTCTTTAAATGCTAGAGGGCTGAGAAATCTTACTAAGTGAAAAGCTTTCTTTTTGTATATCTCAAACAATTCAATTGTGATTTTTGTTTCCTACAAGAGAGTCACTCATCTGTAGAGGATTTAAACTTTTGGAGGTCACATTTGGGCCTGGACTTATGGATGGCTCATGGCACGACACATTCAGCAGGTGTATGCATATTAAAAAATAAGTTTAAAGGGAAGATCTTACTCCACAAAAGTGATTTAAGCGGCCACTTTGTCTGCCTTGTTGTTGAAAATACAAATTCGATATGTATTCTTGTTTGTGTTTACGGTTATAACCAGCCAAAAGAAAATGAAGTCTTTATTAGCCGTTTAGAGGAACAAGTGTTAAATCTATTGACTAAATACCCAGATGCTATGCTTATTTTTGGTGGAGACTTCAATGTGGCTTTAGACAGCAGTATAGATAGGTGGCCGCCAAAACCACCGGACAATTCTTGTCTATATATAAAAATGTTCATGCAAAGATTCTCTTTAATAGATAGTTGGAGAGAGTCACATCCCTTTGAAAAGAGGTTCACATGGTGCAACAACTCTTTATCCTCTCATTCTCGCATTGATTATTGGTTGATCTCTAAGGAATTATGCAACACATCTACTAATATTTTGCCTTCACCATTATCTGACCATAAGAGTATTTTTATTTGCACTTACTTTTCTGGTCCTGATAATATGTGTGGATTTTCTTCTTTTTGGAAAATTAACAATTCAGTTCTTCTTTATGATGAGGTGAAAGATGAAATTATTAAGATAATTCAAAATAACTGGAAGAAAGCTAGAGAGGAGAGCAGATATAGCAGTTATTGGGAATTTACCAAGTATGAAATTGGCAAATATATCAGAAAATTTAGTAGTGATTTGGCAAAAAAGAAAAAAACTAGATGAAAACAGTGTTATATGTAGAATCACAAATCTGTTGTCTAAAAATTTAGATAATTTACTTGCCTGTGAAAAAGCAGAGCTTGCAGATTTACAGCATAAATTAGATAATTTATATAAACAAAAAGCTGAAGGGGCATTTATTAGATCGCGTAGGAGGTGGATTGAGGAGGGTGAACAAAATTCTGCATATTTTTTCAGATTGGAAAGAGAACAAGCTAAAAATAACCAAATTAAAAAACTTATGGTTGATGGCAGTATTACTGATGACTCTAGATGTATTGCAAAGTTCTGTGCCCAATTTTACTGCGATTTATATGCTTTCAAATTATCCCCAAAACATATGAATAATTTTTTTCAGATGTTACCTAACATAAAACAGTTGAGTGTTTCAGATCAGCTTTTTTGTGATGCATCTATCACTTTAAATGAGATTGAAGAAAGCTATTAACGCTTTAAAATCCAACAAATCTCCTGGGACAGATGGACTTAGCTCAGAATGTTATAAGCTGTTTAGTCACTTTATAGCTCCTTTTTTATTAAAAGTCTTTGAAGAAAGTATAGAGAAGATAGTTCTCCCAGCAACGTTATGCCAAGGTCTGATAACTCTTATTCCGAAACCAAAAAAAAAGATCCTCTCTTCTTAGATAATTGGCGTCCAATCACACTATTGAACAATGATTATAAAATATTAGCTTCAGTTTTGGCAAAAAGATTAAAGCATGTTTTGAATTCCATCATTGACGAAACACAGTCAGGGTTCATGCAGAAAAGGCATATTTCTAATAACATACGGCTAGTATTAGATATGATGGATTATTCAGATTTTATTAATAGTGATGGCTTCATTCTCTTTCTAGATTATTACAAAGCTTTTGATACATTGGAACACGCTTTTTTATTTCAGGCTCTTGAAAATTGGCTTTGGCGATTTGTTTTGTAGAATGGTTAAAATGTTATATGTAAATGGAAACAGTTCAATTAAACTAAGTAATGGTACATCACCTAGATTCTTTTTAAATCGAGGAGTAAGACAAGGATGTCCGGTTTCCCCATATTTATTCTTAATTGCAACACAGTTCCTTAGTATGCATATTAATAGTAGCCACTTAAAGGGTATTACAATTGGAAACACGCTTCACTACACTGAATAAACTGCTTATATTTGAAAAATGTCCTATAGCTAACTACAAAACCAAGATACAAATAATAAACGTCATATTGCATTACATAAAAGTAACTAACAAACTAATTTGACACTTAAAGATATGATCAATAAAAAAGCAAAACGATTGTATAGAATAAATGATTGGCTTCTTTCTTTTATTGATTTGTTGTAATATATCTTACGTAGTTTCATTTCTTCTGTTTTCTTTTTGTATGTTTGGAACAGCCTACAGTGTCATCCTCTATAGGCCTATATGTGCTGTATATGTGATACAATAAACATCAAAAAATCTTTTACGAGGTCTGTGTTTTATATGATCTATTTCCATGCCAATGCAATCTTGTAATGATTGTTTTAACATGTTTGTGTGACATATCTACTCATGAATACACATACTGCTTTGTGTTGATTATACACAAAGCCACATAACAAATTAAGACACCATTTCAAAATTATTTTGTTTTTCTGAATATTGCTTGTTCTGTGTTTAGGTAAAAGGATTGTTTTGGTGTGATTATATTAACTACTGACAGTATGTCAGTATGAAACTGGTCAAAACAAGATGCTCTGTACTTTTTCAGACCTCAAATAAATACTGCAAAGAAAACAGGTTCACTTTTAAGCAATACAATAGTGATATAAAGGAAAAGTTTAAATTACAATTATATGCAGTAACCTTGTATAAAATTAACTACATGCACTTACTAAAAACCTTCTGTTTGTTTTTTTTAATCAATATACACAGGTAAAATGACACCGATGCACCTAGAAATGCTGATTATATGAACATTTGGAATGATCTAATTTTTTCCTTCTGTGGCTGTATATAAATGGAGACTTCATATACACAGAAAACAAAGGGAGTAAGGTTTAGACTACTTAAAGTATTAAAAGGTGTCTTCATGGTATCATTACTTCACATATATTTATATCACATATACATGCACTGACACGCTGCACACTTAAACACAACTTTAATGAGTAGGCAAAAAGAAACAAAACTGTTAATTATTAAACCAATAAACCTCCCTGGCATGATTGGAAAAGGTCTATATGTTGTTAAGACCTGATTGATTTCATTGGGTATAAAAGCTCTTCATGACCCTGCACCAAACAAATGGACAACAAAATTGTGACAGTTAATTTGAAGGACAGCAATGGAAGCATCTTCACCCTACCTGTCCCAAAAGACACTGCTGAGAAAATGAAAAATGGTGAGCAAACAGCAGAGCTGTTCAATTTGTAGTGATCTGACCTGTATTACACTATTAATGTTCATTTACTTTCCAGATCAACAGTTCCTTGCCTCTGTAATGGAGCAACTAAGTACTACTGAAAAATTAACAGGTGTATTTTTAAACCAAATAATGAACCTTTATAGAATGGGATTATTTCTTTAAGTAACACTGACTGCATCTGCAGGTTCCTCTCAACCCATTACCCACTTTACAGCAACTGCTGCCAGGCCTCCACCACCAACAACCAAGTGCTCTTGATGGTTGGTGGTGAAAAACAGTTCTAATGTTTATGTGGGTTGTTACTTACACACCTCTACTTGTCCTTTTTGAAGTCTAAAGTGACTTTGAAATTCTGAGGGACTGTAGAATGGGACAACTTCCTCCACAAAACTGCGTATTTTGGGAACATCTCTAAACAACAACAACAACAACAACAAAAACAACAACAAAAACAATAATAATAATTGTACTCCGAATGTATCCCTATACAGCATATAACTCATAACTCCAAATATTTAGATGAGACTCGAATTTCACACTATTACATTTTCTATTGTAAATTCAGTACAATAGTGGTATGTGAAAAATGAATGTTTAAAGTCACCTATCAAAAATTGTTACAAAAGTTACCCAATTAAAAGCTGTAACAAAACTATAATGACACAGCATGTTCATACACAGACGATGCGCTAAAAACCTAAAAAAAAAAAAAAAAAATGTACATGTGTAAAAGTAACACTGAAATACAACTTAATAATATTTAAATAACACCTTTGCTGTCCATAAAGATTTTCAAGCAAAAACATGGGAATTGCAATCGCATCCACTTCTTCCGCTACGATCAAGGCAAAAATCGCGTGGTCTGCCATAATGATAAGTGTCCGACCTGACAGCCGTCTCTTTACTCCTCCCCCGACTGCAAGGGGCTGCTCTCGCCAGCTGGTGGCAGGCTAGTGTAGTGCATCAGGTCCCAGCTGGGTTCGTCACTTTTTGAGGTCCCCCTGAAACATTTCCGTTGTGGTCCGTGCCATTTGCAGCGCGTTTGTGTTTGCCGCGCGTTTCTGCCTTTGGTTGTGTTGTGAGAATTTGCAGCGCGTTTCGGTATTTGTGTTTGCGTTGCGAGGATTTGCAACGCCTGTGTTGTCAAACTGATGAAGATGGGGTTTTTTTTAATTTGTTGTCGTTTTTTTCTGTTTGCATGTGTTTTCTTAAGTTGCAGCGCGTTGAGCTCTCTCGGCCACCGTATATATCAGTTTAACATACACTGTAAATAATAAACATCTCAAAGACATCTAATTTTCTATTTGACATCTGATAGGAAATGTCCTAAACCTATTGTAGATGAGCAAACACTCTAAAAAATACGTCTTGCAGATGTAAATGCAGATGTCAAATAGATGTTTCCATGATGTACTCTCCTGGTTTATTGTCCAGCATCAGTGTGTCTGATCTCAGCATCAGTCTCTCTCTACCTCTGGAGGTGGAATATCAGGATAAAAACACCTACAGCTGTGTGATCAACAATCCCATCAGCAACCAGACCACACATCTGGACATCAGTGAACTCTGTCACACATGTTTAGGTTTGTCAGTGGTGATAATTGTGATCAATTAGTACTTGCACATTTCCAATTATTGGTTTTAACCCAGAAGTCCACACCCCTTGCTGTGATTCTATTGAAGATGTGATCTGAATTGTCGTCTCTGTTTGGTGGGTGTGGCTACTGTGGCTGTTCTGGTTTATGACATCAGATCCACACTGTAAAAAAAAATCCCGTAAAAAAACGGTAAATTCCGGCAGCTGGGGTGCCGGAAAAAAAACGTAAAATAACAGGCACATTAAATAACAGTATTTTTCCGTAATTCTGTAATTTTACACAAGATTTTCTGTATTTTCTTGAGCTTTTAATATTCAATATGGAACTTTACTTAAATATTGAGGAAAGTTACATAAAAAAACATGAAATTATCCATTTTGAACACTGCTTTAATTCAAATAATCAGCCATAAAACAGTGTTTTAATAATTTATTCATCTGCAAGAGTATAACATCTCAAATGCAAGAATATTAATATAGCATAACTGCAATTTACTTATATTCTTTGTTTAAAACTACAACAATATAATAACAGCAACAATATTCAAATATACAAATTACTCCAAAAGTTAAAATTTCTGCAACAACACAATTTATAACTGCAACAGTATAAAATTATTAAAAAAAAAAATCAAAGCTGCAGCAATATACAATAAAAGGAATTTTTCAAATCTGTAAAAATGTAACAATTTGATAAACAAATCCGAACGACCTGGGAACAGATTAATTCATCTTGACAACATCTTGCTAATCAATGAAAGAACCTTCTTCGGACTGTTGTTAGCTTTCTTGATGTGGTCTTCTCCACTTTTGATCCCTTCTCAGGGTTCATCTTAAAGGCATCTGTTCAATGAAAAAAACTTTAGTAATAAAACATAGACTGTAACATATGCTCCAAATATAGAAATAATAAAAGCAGAGTAATTAGAATTTGCATAGGGCATGCTTGTGGAGGATATTTGCTATAAAGACATGTATGTGAGAGGATGTTATGTGTGAGACAGACATATTGTAAGAGAGTGTGTTATGTGAATGTGTGTGAGGATGCGTGTGTGTGAGAGTGTGAGTATGTGAGGGTGTGTGTGTGTGTGTGTGTGTGTGTTTGAGAAAGTGTGAGTATGTGAGGATGCGTGTGTGTGAGTATATGAGTATGTGTATGAGATTGTGAGTATGTGAGGATATGTGTGAGTATATGAGTATGCATGTCTGAGAGTGTGAGTATATGAGTATGCGTGTGTGAGATTGTGAGTATGTGAGGATGCGTGTATGAGATTGTGAGTATGTGAGGATATGTGTGAGTATATGAGTATGCGTGTGTGAGAGTGTGAGTATATGAGTATGCGTGTATGAGATTGTGAGTATGTGAAGATATGTGAGTATATGAGTGAGTTTATGAGTATGCATGTGTGAGAGTGTGAGTATGAAGATATGTGAGTATATGAGTATGCGTGTATGAGATTGTGAGTATGTGAAGATATGTGAGTATATGAGTATGCGTGTGTGAGATTGTGAGTATGTGAGGATGCATGTGTGTGAGTATATGTGTGTGAGTATATGAGTATGCGTGTGTGAGATTGTGAGTATGTGAGGATATGTGTGAGTATATGAGTATGCGTGTGTGAGAGTGTGAGTATATGAGTATGCGTGTATGAGATTGTGAGTATGTGAAGATATGTGAGTTATGTGAGTGAGTTTATGAGTATGCATGTGTGAGAGTGAGTATATGAAGATATGTGATTATATGAGTATGTGTGAGATTGTGAGTATGTGAAGATATGTGAGTATATGTATGCGTGTGTGAGATTGTGAATGTGAGGATGCATGTGTGTGAGTATATGAGTATGTATGTGTTTGAGAGTGTGAGTATATGAGTATGCGTGTGTGAGATTGTGATTATGTGAGGATGCATGTGTGTGAGTATATGAGTATGCGTGTATGAGATTGTGAGTATGTGAGGATATGTGAGTATATGAGTATGCGTGTGTGAGATTGTGAGTATGTGAGGATGCATGTGTGTGAGTATATGAGTATGCATGTGTGAGAGTGTGAGTATGTGAGTATGTGAGTATATGAGGATGCGTGAGTGTGAGTATGAGTATGTGAGGATTGTGAGTATGTGAGGATATGTGTGAGTATGTGAGTATGTGTGTGAGAGTGTGAGTATGTGAGTATGCATGTGTGTGATGATGTGAGTATGTGAGGGTGTGTGTGTTTGAGAGAGTGTGAGTATGTGAGGATGTGTGTGAGTATATGAGGATGCGTGTGTGTGTGTGAGTATGTGAGGATTTGTGTTTGAGAGAGTGTGAGTATGTGAGGATGCGAGGATGCGTGTGTGAGTATATGAGTATGCATGTGTGTGAGTGTGAGTATGTGAGGGTGTGTGTGTTTGAGAGAGTGTGAGTATGTGAGGATGCGTGTGAGAGTGTGAGCATGTGAGGATGTGTGTGAGTATATGAGGATGCGTGTGTGTGAGAGTGAGCATGTGAGGGTGTGTGTATGTGTGTGTTTGAGAGAGTGTGAGTATGTGAGGATGGGTGTGTGACAGTGAGTATGCGTGTGTGCACCTGGTATTCATCACGTTATGGGGACCAAATGTCCCCACAAGGATAGTAATACCAGTAAATGTTGAGCTTGTGGGGACATTTGTGAGGTCCCCATGAGGAAACAGGCTTATAAATCATGCACAATGAGTTTTTTTGAGAAAGTAAAAGTGTGCACAGTCTCCTGTGAGGGCTAGGTTTAGGTGTAGGGTAGGTGTAGGGCGATAGAAAGTACGGTTTGTACAGTATAAAAACCATTACGCCTATGGAATGTCCCCATAAAACATGTAAACCCAACATGTGTGTGTGTGTGTGTGTGAAGAGTGTGTGAGGATGCAGAGTGTGTGAGGGTGTGTGTGTGTGTTTGAGAGAGTGTGAGTATGTGAGGATGCGTGTGTGACAGTGAGTATGTGAGGATGCATGTGTGAGGGGGTGTGTATGAGAGTGAGTCTGTGTGTGTTGTTATTTTTTTTTTACCTTTGCACAAACTCTAGCGTTGCTCCTTGGTCTCCTGGGTATGAAATGTTGAAGCAGTAGTACGAGGCAAACATCAGCTTCAGAGCATCACTGAAGATGGTGATGTGGCTGTTTACTACGACTTGGTCCACAGAAAACATAAAGTTCTCTGCTGTCAAGCGGGAACTTCCTGTTGTTATACATTAGAAAAAGAAGGGATCAGTAACACTGTGACAAACTTAAATTCCTGCAATATTAAATGGTTTTCCTTTAAAAATATTCAAACATCTTTGTGCAACTCTCACCCTTTTACACTGACCTTGACTTTATACGCTCACAGAACTTGCTCACTGAATCTGCTCACAGAATCTGTAACGAGAAACAGAAGGCATGTAAATATATGACATGTTGGGAAATCTACAAAAATACAAAGAAATATATTATATCCATAGTACTGAACCCTATCTGTGTCACCTGTGAGTCCACGTCAGTGAGTCCCTATCAATAATCCCTACCAGCTTCAATAACAGCAGCGCATCACTGCAAAAGATACTTTTCTTACTTATATTTTTTGTCTTCTTTCCAACCAAAATATATAAAAATTCTCAAATCAAGAAGGATTTTCTAGATGAGTAAAAATTATTGTCTTGTTAAAAAAAAAGTCAAAATAAAGTGGATTTTTGCTTGTTCTAATCAACATATTCTGCCAAAGGGGTAAGAAAAATAATCTTGTTTTCTGATTGAAATAAGATTTTTTTGCTTACCCCAGTGGGAGATTATTTTGCTTGTTCTAAGCAAAAACTCACTTAAATTTGACTTGTTTTTTCTAAAAAAAAAAAAAAAAAAAAAAAAAAAAAAAAAAGGATTTTTTTCTAATCCTTCTTGATTTAAGAATTTTTACATATTTTGGCTAGTAACAAGACAAAAAAATCTAAGTAAGAAAAGCATTTTTGCAATGTTTAATTTAGAAGGGTAATTAAAACTATCAAGAAACAGAAGTTGTGAAACTTTTTCCCCTAGACCTACATCCAATACCTAACCAGCATATATTTTCATGCTGGAATGCTGGTTTATACTGGTCCTTTAAAGTTTAAACCAGCAAAGGACCAGCATCCCGGCATCAAAACCTACCTAACCAGCATATGCTGATTTTTTTTTTTTTTTTTTTTCAACAGGGTTGACTGCAGATAGTTCAGATCATCATTGTGACTATATCTGAAAGTAAAACTTGCAGTCCAGTTTGTAAAGCCAATTTCAGTATACAGGCGTAATAACCAGTGCTTGTAACGTTAGAGGGAAAAGGTGCCGACGAACAGTGCTCGGAGGGGGTTGGGTCACTTTAAGCGTTAGTCCTAACGAATCTGTTTCTGAATTAATAACTTTCATCCAACCTTGCCTCGGAAAACAGTATTTTTTAGCTTGTAGACGACGCCTACGACGATGTATATAAAAACTAACTAAACATATTGCACTATGGGTAAAGTTGGCAACCTTTTTTAATTACCGCATCAATAACTCCGTATCTAAACCTTCTTAAAACACAAATTACACGTCTTTCGAATAACAGTAACGTAAACAACCAGCTAACGTTAACAACCTAATTTTCAGCAAAACGAACCTGTTTGTGTTTTTCCCTCAGGGCCTAACGTTATAAATTCAGCCTAACGTAACTTTACTTGATAAAGAAACCTAATACTACAAAATTATGTAGTACTATTCGGACAAAATCTAGCAAAAAAAATAAAAATACACTGTACCATCAAATGAAACCTAAATTTTAAACTTTTTGAAGATTTTAAATGTCTAAAGTTAACATTACTGATCAGAGCCAACGTTTAAAACACTGATTTAACAATTTTAAAATATTTCTTATGCTAGGACTCAAATATTAAAGAAGTAGTAGTAATGACCAAAATATAAAACATGTACTTTACCTGCTTATTTTCGCCTCACATCGAAGATCGAAGCTGAAGTTTGAGTGATAAATAATCCTTACGCGCGCGCGGCAACCCCACCGCGTGCTTAGTGGAGGATGTATCCTTGCGCCAGGGCGAGAATTCCTTTAGTTCGAATATTAAAATCTTAATTTTTGTAATTTAAATATCAGCGTATTAATTATATTATTATATCACTTCATGAAACGACACTGTGGAAATAAACGTGTAACAAAACACTAAACGGAGCTGAACTACTTTGAAAAGCGGAAGAAGATGTGGTCAGTCAGTGACAGTAGTAATGAAAGTGATTCTTTTGCTCGAATTGATTCTTTTGCATCGAACATTTTACGAGCCGGTTCAAAAACTGATTTTCTTTTACGGAAACACGCAATTACTTACATACAAAACATATTATATCATTAATAATTATATAAAAAATATTTTTTTATTTAAGTCAGCTTACTTCACGAGTTACTGAAACTGCTTAGAATAAGCTGGCAGAAGAAAAATCTGTGCTGACTTATAAATAATGTAATGTAAATGTGCCGATTTGTATATAAAAAAATGCAGTTGAACAGGGAGTATTAATTTTATTTGTTTGTGTTAAAAACTTGCACTGCAATGTCCTATTTTTCAAAATATTTTTTTTTATAGTTTTATTATATTCTATGTTATTCTTGTATTCTTGTTTATGTGGAAATTATTTTTTTTGCAATGTTGACATGTTTTTTAAATTTACAGTCTAATTCTGTCATTTAGACTGTACTTTCAAAAATACGTGAAAAAACTGTAAAATAAAACAGTAAAATTCTGTAAAAAAACAGTTGCACATGTTTTGCATGTGATTTTACACTGGATATGTAAATTTACAGTCTATTTCTGTAATTTTACAGTATTTCAAAAATACGTGAAAAAACTGTAAAATAAAACAGTAAATTTCCGTAAAATAACAGTTTTTAATATAAATGACCACATCTGTGTTTTATACTGTATTAGTGTTTCAAATGAAAAAAAATGTACATTTACATAGATCTTGCTTTTGGGCTTAGTTTAGACTGATTAATATTCACATTTGATCACAATAAAATATTTGATCTGTTAATAAAAACTGCTTTTCTATTTCAGTTGATTGATGTGATCTTTTCATCTGACTAAAATAATCAAATAAACAGTTTTAACTCAGTATAAATCAGTGAAAAGTATCATATTCAGAATTCTCTAAATCGATTAACAAACACACAACACAATTAATAACAAAATTTTATTGTCATAATATGTGAAAATGTGAACTGAGAATATTGTGATGCGTTTTCTTGTTATGACACTGGTTTCTAAACAAGCAAAAGCTGAAGGAATTAAATGTTTAGAGAGTAAGATCATCTGTAACCCCTGTATGAACATGCATATCAGATATCACATTCACATCTTATTGGGCGACAGACAGAAAAAAAAAAAAAAATAATATATATATATATATATATATATATATATATAAATAAATAATGGCGTCTATAGGTATTAAAAGGTATTAAAATTATAGGTAATAAAAGCACAAATATGTGCAATGTAACAGTGCAAGAGAAATAAAAACAGACAAGAATAAAAGCATATATACATGAATTAGCTTGACGTCATTTCTGCAAAAGTTTGCAGCCATTTCACAGTGTAACATCCTGCATCACAATGGATCAGTCAAACTGGCTCTTAGTACAAAACAACATAATATCATCAGTGCAATACCAGCATCAGCACAAACAGCAAACTGTTACATCAGCTTCATTGTAAATCAAAGCATGTTTCTCTGTTTATGTCAAAGCAAATGAAAGTCTTCACTCATTAGTTTTTATATTACAACAATGCAAATGGCTTGACTTGATACACTTTTCATGTGTATACTGTTATAGTGACTTTAAGCTGTTCTTTGTTTCAAGGATCATTAGGCCAATTTAGTCTCTTCGGTAGCAGGATCATCTGTGTCCTGTTTCTGATGGTTTTGTCCATTCTCTTCTAAATTGAGAAAAGAAAAGAAAAAAAAAAAACATGCAAGTCCAAAGAAGAAGAAGAAGAAGAAGAAGGTGTCATGATCGGGGCTGTGGGTCTTCCCTCAGCCTCTCGAGGTCGCTGTTTCCCTTGCACTGCACTCCCCTGATTGTTCACGTCTGTCTTGTCATTTGCACTGATTACGCTCACAGCTGTTCACACTCTGGACTATTGTATAAGAACTCTCACTTCTCACTCCTGTTCAGGTCTGCATTGTCTATGGTCTTCGTGTGTGTTTCGGTTCGGTTTGGTTTTGTTCTGTGTTTCCAGTTTTGTTGTGCCGTGTTGGCCTTTTGGTTTATGTTTATTTGTGTTTTGTGTCATTAAAATTTCCCTCCCTGCATTTTGGACCCTGACTACATCTCTAGCATCATCGCCCGTGACAGAATGCAGACCTCAAAGATGGGTCCAGCGGGGAGGATTTTTTTCGGGGAGGAGGCGAAGCTTCCCCGTTTGGCGACGGCGGACGCGCGTTTGGGGGCGGCGACCACCCGCTCTGTTCCCGACACGGCGGGAATGTCCTTTGAGGCGGCGTCGGCCGCCCGTTTCGAGCTCATCTACGCCTGTCTGGCGGGGATGGACGCCTGTAGGGCCGAGGTTGCGCAGATGCGGCCCTGCTTTCTGGCGGCGGCGACCGCTGTCTCTGTTTCTGACGCGGCGGTGACCGCGCTCTCTGTTCCTGATGCGGCGGCGACCGCTATCTCTGCTCCTGACGCGGCGGTGACCGCTGTCTCTGTTTCTGACGCGGCGGCGACCGCTGTCTCTGTTTCTGACGCGGCGGTGACCGCGCTCTCTGTTCCTGACGCGGCGGCGACCGCTATCTCTGCTCCTGAGGCGGCGGTGACCGCTATCTCTGTTCCTGACGCGGCGGCGACCGCTATCTCTGCTCCTGAGGCGGCGGTGACCGCTATCTCTGTTCCTGACGCGGCGGCGACCGCTATCTCTGCTCCTGAGGCGGCGGTGACCGCTATCTCTGTTCCTGACGCGGCGGCGACCGCTGTCTCTGTTTCTGACGCGGCGGTGACCGCGCTCTCTCACTTCTCACTCCTGTTCAGGTCTGCATTGTCTATGGTCTTCGTGTGTGTTTCGGTTCGGTTTGGTTTTGTTCTGTGTTTCCAGTTTTGTTGTGCCGTGTTGGCCTTTTGGTTTATGTTTATTTGTGTTTTGTGTCATTAAAATTTCTCTCCCTGCATTTTGGACCCTGACTACATCTCTAGCATCATCGCCCGTGACAGAAGGAGGAAAAAACAACAACAACAACAACAACAACAACAACAACAACAAACAAAACAGTCCAAACTCATACAACACTGATGCAGCATTGAAATAGTAGTGTTTAATAAATTAATTCATGAAGTCATAGTAACACACATTAATAACTGAGGGTTATGAAATAATAGGTCAATTATTAATAGTGTTTCAAACAGTGTAGCAATATATATGAATTACTATATATATATATATATATATATAAGACATTTAACATTTAAATATAATAATTGATGAAATATCTGTTGTTAACATCTTATGTCTTTAATTGCATCTTATTATTCTCCACAGCAACATAAACATCTGTTCTCAAATTGGTTAATATCTGAATGAGTCTCAGAGAACAGTATTTGAAAGGCATTTTGACAGAAAAACACAGAATCGTTGACATTTTTGCAGATTTACTGAAAAAGAAAAACTGAAATATCACATGGTCCTAAGTATTCAGACCCTTGCTATTTAGTAGAAGCACCATTTTGATCTAATACAGCCATGAGTCTTTTTGGGAAAGATGCAACAAGTTTTCCACACCTGGATTTGGGGATCCTCTGCCATTCCTCCTTGCAGATCCTCTCCAGTTCTGTCAGGTTGGATGGTAAACGTTGGTGGACAGCCATTTTTAGGTCTCTCCAGAGATGCTCAATTGGGTTTAAGTCAGGGCTCTGGCTGGGCCATTCAAGAACAGTCATGGAGTTGTTGCGAAGCCACTCCTTCATTATTTTAGCTGTGTGCTTAGGGTCATTGTCTTGTTGGAAGGTAAACCTTCGGCCCAGTCTGAGGTCCTGAGCACTCTGGAGAAGGTTTTCATCCAGGATATCCCTGTACTTGGCCGCATTCATCTTTCCCTCGGTTGCAACCAGTCATCCTGTCCCTCCAGCTGAAAAACACCCCCGCAGCATGATGCTGCCACCACCATGCTTCACTGTTGGGACTGTATTGGACAGGTGATGAGCAGTGTCTGGTTTTCTCCACACATACCGCTTAGAATGAAGGCCAAAAAGTTCTATCCTGGTCTCATCAGACCAGAGAATCTTATTTCTCACCATCTTGGAGTCCTTCAGGTGTTTTTTTTTTTTACCAAACTCCATGCGGGCTTTCATGTGTCTTGCACTGAGGAGAGGCTTCCGTCGGGCCACTCTGCCATAAAGCCTCGACTGGTGGAGGGCTGCAGTGATGGTTGACTTTCTACAACTTTCTCCCATCTCCCGACTGCATCTCTGGAGCTCAGCCACAGTGATCTTTGGGTTCTTCTTTACCTCTCTCACCAAGGCTCTTCTCCCCCGAGAGCTCAGTTTGGCTGGACGGCCAGCTCTAGGAAGGGTTCTGGTCGTCCCAAACGTCTTCCATTTAAGGATTATGGAGGCCACTGTGCTCTTAGGAACCTTAAGTGCAACAGAATTTTTTTGTAACCTTGGCCATATCTGTGCCTTGCCACAATTCTGTCTCTGAGCTCTTCAGGCAGTTCCTTTGACCTCATGATTCTCATTTGCTCTGACATGCACTGTGAGCTGTAAGGTCTTATATAGACAGGTGTGTGGCTTTCCTAATCAAGTCCAATCAGTATAATCAAACACAGCTGGACACAAATGAAGGTGTAGAACCATCTCAAGGATGATCAGAAGAAGTGGACAGCACCTGAGTTAAATATATGAGTGTCACAGCAAAGGGTCTGAATACTTAAGACCATGTGATATTTCAGTTTTTCTTTTTTAATAAAGCTGCAAAAATGTCAACAATTCTGTTTTTCTGTCAATATGGGATGCTGTGTGTACATTAATGAGGAAAAAAAAAATGAACTTAAATGATTTTAGCAAATGGCTGCAATATAACAAAGAGTGAAAAATTTAAGGGGGTCTGAATACTTTCCGTACCCACTGTACAATACAAAACCATTTTATTTCTGGGAAACTAATTTATTATTGTTAAGCACATCATAATCATCTATTCGTGAACAGAGTATATGACAGTAGTTTTGTCTAAACAATCTTAGACAGTGTTACAGTGTAAACACTATTACTTTTATATCGCGTCATTTTTTTTTTATAGAACAGTAAAAACATCCTGGCGTCGTGAAACATTTCGATGTTTCTGGAATTAAACATTCTAAATAACGTTTCACTTGATTGCACATGTAGTCAGAATTATAGTTTGGAAAAAAATCTAACTACTATAATGTCTACAAGTTATGTCACAGTAACACAACAACTAACGTAAGTAGGCTAATAAAAGAAAGACATACTCTTTCGGTGGATCTCGCCATGCGTCGCATCGCGCTCTTCCTCTGAGGGAAATATAAATCTTACTCCTCACAGCACATCTTCTTCCAGTAACAAAATGCAAGTAGCTCAGATAAACAAAGGAAGTCAAGTCTCCCTGCTTTGTTTACGTTGGTGTGGGCGGTACGCTGCTTGCGCCTCCACGTGGCTGATTATAATATCAAAAGTGTAAGTAGCTTGTGGGCATGATCAAATTAAAAATAATTAGGTCTGACGACCCTGCTGAAAAAAACAGCTTAAACCAGCTTAAGCTGGTCAAACTGGTTTAAGCTGTCTTCCAGCCTGGTTATAGCTGGTTTATCAAGCTGGTTTTAGAGGGGTTTTGACCACTTTTTTTAGCTGGTCAAGCTGGTTTTAGCTGGTCAAGCTGATCTTAGCTGGTTTTAGCTGGTCAGCCAGGCTGGTCTTAGCTGGTTTTAGCTGGTCAGGCTGGTCTTAGCTGGTTTAAGCTGGTCAGGCTAGTCTTAGCTGGTTTTAGCTGGTCAGGCTGGTCTTAGCTGGTGAAAATGTCTGTTTGATTGATTGATTGATTGATTACACAGTGTCTGCCCCAATTTTCCTGTCAAGGTGTGTTGCGACAAATGATATAAATAATTCCAAGTTTACTTTTAATAATCTGCAGGACCACAAGGAACCATTAAAACACTCTTTATTTGAACTTACAGCCCCTTTTAAAAAATTATATTCTAACAAATATCTACAAAATAATTGGAATGATTACAATTCTAAAACTATATTAACAATTAATTGTGAAGATGAACAATAACAGAATTTTAAACATATTATGCATTTTCATTTTTCTTTTCTTTTTATTATATCTAGTATTTTTTGGAATATGTAATTCCCCACTTGTTTGTCCCTCTTCTCTCTCTCTCTTCTTTCAGGCTCCTTTTGTTTCTGCCAGTCACTGAAACAGACTTAAAAAAGAAATAATTTAGATTATTAATGTGTGAATTTTCAACGAGTAAAACTACTTGAAAAAGCAAACTATAGTGTCTGTGACGCAGTTATGGAGGAATCCGGAGACGTTGGATCCATCTGCAACAACTTTATTTTACACACAAACGATATCGGCAGGCAATGGTCAACAACAGCAGACTGGCGTAGTGAAGGCAAAGCAAACGGGGTAGTCAGAGTCCATGCAAAAGGTCGGGGCAGGCGGCGAGGGAATAGTCCGAGGAGATAGCGAGGGTCGATGAAGGGCAGGCAGCAGAGATTCACATACACGATAAACAGTCCGGTTGGCAACGGGTAAGCAGTCCGATAGGTAAACGCTCGGGATTGATAGCATAACTAACAAAACTTCGCAGAGAACTGGCGGGCGCGACGCTCTAAAATGGCCGACAAACAAGAGTGAACCGGAGGGACCCGGAACCGGAAGTGGAGCCCCAGGCACGGGATTGTGGGAAATGTAGTGACTAGAACTCCGGAGAGGGCTCCCGCTGGCGGGGAGAAGAGGGAGCCACAGAGACCGTTCTTGTAACAGAGCCCCCCCCCTGCGAGTGCCTCCTGGCACGAGGAGGTAACCGGCGCCGGGGTCTACCCCTTCCGCGGGGTCCCGGTCGATCTGGGTGTGATGCGTGGAAGTCCGTGGTGAGAGAAGGGTCGAGGATATCTTCGGCAGGTACCCAGGACCTCTCCTCGGGGCCAAAGTCCTCCCAGTCGACCAGGTACTGAAGACGACCCCTCCGGCGCCGGGAGTCCAGAATGGTGTTCACTCGATAGACCTCCTCGCCATCGATGATCAGGGGGGTAGGTCCCTGCGGAGCGGTCCCCTCTAGGTTCTCCACTCCCTCCGGGCGGCCAGCGGGCTTTAACAGAGACATATGAAAGGTGGGTGAGATACGGTATTCTGGTGGGAGTTCTAGTCTAAATGATACTGGGGTTATCTGACGACTGATTCGGAAAGGACCCACGTACCTGGGGCTTAGTTTTTTGCTGGGTAGACGTAGGCGTAGATCCCGGGTGGAGAGCCAGACCCATTGTCCTGGTTCGTAGGAAGGCCCGGGCGGCGTCTCCGATCGGCCTGTGTCCGAGCTCGACGGACGGCCCGTTGTAGATGAACATGGGCCCGGTTCCAGGTCTCCTCGCTCCGTTGGAACCAGGAGTTGACTGCAGGTAGATCAGAAGGCTCCCGGACCAAGGGAACAGGGGGCTGGTATCCTAGAATACACTGAAACGGAGTGAGGTCAGTGGAGGGTTTGCGTATGGAGTTCTGGGCGTATTCTGCCCATAGGAGGAAACGGCTCCAGTCCTCCTGGTGGTCTTGACAGTATGAGCGTAGGAACCTGGTCAACTCCTGGTTCAGCCTCTCGACTTGTCCATTGGCCTGAGGGTGGTAGCCCGAGGTAAGGCTTACATTGACCCCCAATAGGTGGAAGAAGCTGGACCATAACCTCGAGGTGAACTGGGGGCCTCGATCGGATACAATGTCCTCTGGGAGACCATAAAAACGAAAGACGGAGTTGCACAAGGCCTCTGCGGTCTCCATAGCGGTGGGGAGCTTGGGAAAGGGGATGAGCCGACAACCCTTGGAGAAACGATCAATGACTGAGAGGATGGTGGTCTGACCGTGGGAGGAGGGAAGATCAGTGATGAAGTCTACGGCAATGTGGGACCAAGGGCGGTTAGGGACCGGGAGAGGCTGCAGAAGGCCGGCAGGAAGTTGATGAGGGGTCTTGGAGGTGTTGCATACAGAACAGCTTTTAACAAAAGTGATGGTGTCAGCACGAAGGGATCGCCACCAGAAACGGTTGCGTAGCAGCTCGATGGTGGCTTCTATCCCAGGGTGGCCGGAGCTGGGAGTACAATGAACCTCTGATAGGACTCGAGGACGCAGATGAACCGGGACGTAGGTCAAATCAGCGGGGCAGTCGACTGGAGGAGGGTCCTGAGCCTGTCCCTCAGTGATCTCAGTCATTATATCCCAGGTTACAGGGGCCAGAATGACAGACGTGGGCAGAATGGTCTCTGGTGGCGTGGTGGTGTGGTCGGGTTCGTGGATGCGCGAGAGGGCGTCCGCCTTGGTGTTCTGCGAACCGGGTCGATACGTTATTTCGAAGTGGAAGCGGGTGAAGAACAGCGCCCATCTGGCCTGACGGTGATTGAGAACCTTGGCGGAGCGAATATATTCAAGGTTTCTGTGATCGGTTAGGATGGTAAATGGATGTCGTGCACCCTCCAGCCAGTGCCGCCACTCTTCCAGGGCGAGTTTGATGGCCAACAACTCCCTGTTGCCGACGTCGTAGTTTCGTTCTGCGGGGCTGAGCTTGTGAGAGAAGTAAGCGCAGGGAAAGGTCTTGGGGGGTTGACCCTGTCGTTGAGAGAGCACAGCCCCCACGCCGGTACTGGAAGCGTCTACCTCGACGAGGAAGGGCAGGTTGGGATCTGGGTGGTGTAGAATGGGTGCGGTGGTGAACCTCTGGCGAAGCTCGTCGTAGGCCTGGATGGCAGAAGGGGTCCAGGTGAGACGAGTCTTACCCTGTTTCAGCATAGACGAGAGTGGAGCTGCCACGGTGCTAAAGTTACGGATGAACCGGCGGTAGAAGTTTGAGAAGCCTAGGAAGCGCTGCAGTTCCTTGATGGTTCTGGGGCGTGGCCAGTTGCGAACCGCATTCACCTTGGTCTCATCCATGGCGACCCCCTCTGGGCTAATGACGTAGCCGAGGAAGGATATGCTCTGCTGATGGAACTCGCACTTCTCCTCCTTAGCATACAGTTGGTGTTCTATGAGGCGCTGAAGAACGGCCCGGACATGTTGAACGTGATCAGAGTAGGAGTTCGAATAAATCAAGATGTCGTCAATGTAAATGATGACCCATCGGTTCAGCATGTCCCGAAACACGTCGTTGACGAAGGCCTGGAAATAAGAAGGACTATTGGCCAGGCCGAAGGGCATTACCTGGTACTCATAGTGCCCAGTGGTTGTGGAGAAGGCTGTCTTCCACTCGTCCCCCTCACGGATTCTGATGAGGTTGTATGCAGATCGTAGGTCCAATTTGGTGTAGATCTTGGCCGAGCGTAGCTGTTCCAAGGCTGGGGGTACCAGCGGGAGTGGATAGCGGTACTTTATGGTGATGTCGTTGAGAGCGCGATAGTCGATGCACGGGCGCAGTCCACCATCCTTCTTCTTCACGAAGAAGAACCCAGCTGAAGCAGGAGAGGTTGAGGGACGGATGAAACCCTTGGCAAGCTCCTCCTTGATGTACCGATTCATGGCCTCCGATTCTGGCTGCGAAAGAGGGAAGATGCGTCCCTTGGGAGGGACGGCCCCGGGAAGGAGATCTATGGCGCAGTCCCCCGGGCGGTGAGGAGGTAGCTGGGTCGCCTTGGTGGTGCTGAAGGCCTCAAGGAGATCCTGGTACTCGGCTGGTATGGGATCTTTGAGTTCGGTGGAGGTTGGCGTGGAGTTAGCTTGGTGGATAGGCTGAAGACAATGTTGCTTGCAGTGAGGGGACCAATGAGCGATGGTGCCTGCTGACCATGAGATGATGGGCTCGTGGTGGTTAAGCCATGGAAATCCGAGGATGATTGGTGTGCGGGGGGAAGAAATAATGAAAAACCGGATGGTTTCTTGGTGATGCGGCTCTAAGCAGAGGATGAGGTCATCGGTGGTGTGTTCAACTCTGCCGGTCCCTAACGGTCTCCCGTCAAGGGCGGCCACTGCCACAGGTGGAGCACAAGAGAGAATAGGCAGACGGTTAGTGTTGACAAAGTCCCTGTCTATGAAGTTTCCGGCGGCACCGGAGTCTATTAGTGCTGTAGTCTTCACAGAAATGTCCCTGGTCTTGAGAATTACAGGTACTTCACATTGACTAAGATGAAGATTACCAGAACTCACCGAGGTTGGTGGACGAGGTGGTCGGGTGGGGCAGGTGGCTCGGAGATGACCCGGCTGTCCACAGTACAGACAGAGATGATTCCTGATTCGTCGCTCCCTCTCCTCCACGGTCAGTTTAGTTGCTCCCAGCTGCATGGGTTCTGGAACGGTCGCGATGGGTGGTTGGGTCGGGGTTGGGAGGTAAAGGTTCGGCCAGGTTTGCGGGCGCGCATCACGTTGTCGATCCGGATCGAGAGGTCGATATACTGGCTGAGCGTTAGCCCCTCGTCACGGCATGCTAGCTCCACCTGGAGGTCCTGGTTGAGTCCCTTACGGTAATGTAGTTTGAGGGGGCCATCATTCCAACCACTCTGGGCCGCCAGCGTACGGAAATCTAGCGCGTAATCGGCAGCTGTACGTCGTCCCTGCTTCAAAGCCACAATTTGCTCCCCCGCCTCGCTGCTCTCTGGCTTGGGCTGAAATACCTCCTTAAAGCTCTGTAGAAATGTAGCAAACGAGGGAAAAGCGGGCCGTCCCACATCCCAGACCGCGGTGGCCCACTCTAAAGCTCTACCAGTGAGAAGGGAACAAACGAAAGCAATCTTACCCTCATCAGTAGGATATAGATGCGGCTGCTGGCTGACAAACAGGGTGCATTGGAGAAGAAACCCCTTGCATTTGGATGGCGCACCGTCGAATTTCTCCGGGAACGCTAGCCGGGGCTCGCGGTGATGGCGCGGCCGCCGCGGGTGGAATGGCGGCCGGAGGTGGAGCGGGAGGGGTCGCGACCTGCAACCCCGTATGGCCTGAACAAGCTGCTCGGTGAGTGCGGAGAGGTGATCCAATTGTTGCTGGTGACGCGTCAGAACAGAGGCTTGAGCGGATACTTCTGACGCGATCTGGCTCGTTGTCGCTGGATCCGTTGGTGGCGAAGTTTTCTGTGACGCAGTTATGGAGGAATCCGGAGACGTTGGATCCATCTGCAACAACTTTATTTTACACACAAACGATATCGGCAGGCAATGGTCAACAACAGCAGACTGGCGTAGTGAAGGCAGAGCAAACGGGGTAGTCAGAGTCCATGCAAAAGGTCGGGGCAGGCGGCGATCAAAGGGAATAGTCCGAGGAGATAGCGAGGGTCGATGAAGGGCAGGCAGCAGAGATTCACATACACGATAAACAGTCCGGTTGGCAACGGGTAAGCAGTCCGATAGGTAAACGCTCGGGATTGATAGCATAACTAACAAAACTTCGCAGAGAACTGGCGGGCGCGACGCTCTAAAATGGCCGACAAACAAGAGTGAACCGGAGGGACCCGGAACCGGAAGTGGAGCCCCAGGCACGGGATTGTGGGAAATGTAGTGACTAGAACTCCGGAGAGGGCTCCCGCTGGCGGGGAGAAGAGGGAGCCACAGAGACCGTTCTTGTAACAGTGTCATGTCTTTATTGCACATTTTCCTTTTCCAGACATAGCCTGCAATAATTTAGAAACATGCCCCTGATAGTTGTTCCTTTTATTGCTAAAATAAAGATAAAATTGATATATCCAAATGGAAGTGCATATATATATATATATATATATATATATATATATATATATATATATATATATATATATATATATATATATATATATATATGTGAAATGTCTACTTTTAAATAAGCCAATTAAAATGGAAAACAAATATTTTCAGATCCATGCAATCCATCTGAAACGTGCACATCCACTGTAGAGATAACAAGTGTTATCAACTTTATCACTGCAGCCGAAAATACAGAAAACACATATTAATGAATTATTATAATGTTAAGGCAGTCGTCTTTGCTGTTTTTTTCCTGACACATTTATAATCATTATTTCTGCCAGTGTTCTGTGGCAAGCTTTGTGTGCACTTGAGCGCTGATGGGCTATAGGCAATTAAAGGTTCATTATTATAAATTATATAGTTTATTAATATGCAATTAGTCGACTAATCTCTTAAAAATAAATGACTACTAGTTGACCAGAAAAATTTAGTCAAGAGCAGGCAAAATGGTTACATACAGTGCATGCATGAATGAATAGAAAAATTACATTACCTCTCAACAAATAGAAAACAGAAAACAGAAATCTTATAGAAGTCTTTACTATCAATTTCAGTTTAACATTGTTGGATAAAAGTAAAACACACACACTGTTACGACCCCAAGGTGGTCTAGAGGTTCTGGGGTCGAACATTTAGGTAAAATATTGACATTAAAAAAAACATACACATAAAGCAGTGCGCCGGACAAAAGTAGCGTGCAACCAACAATTATTTATTATATGTGAAAAAGTACAAGAGTGAAGTAGAATCCAAAAAAGTGGTGTATATTTACAGTATGTACAGTATTTATATGAGTAGACAAAGCACAAAACAAAGGGAACGGGAAGAAGGGACGTGCTAAATTAAAGAAAATAACAAAACCAAAACCCTCTAACTTAATATGCCTCCCCACTAATCCTGACTATGAAAAGAAAATGTAGAAAATAAAAGTCTTCAGCGTCTGAGACGCCCTAACTAAACTACACTTTCTATCCAGTAAACAAAAGTACAAGGGGTGGCACTCGCCCCTAACCTAGTGTACTATACAGGATGGGATTCCTACGTGTTGCAATGTATGTCACGTGACGTTCTTACCTGTCCGCGTCTTCCCGGCCTCGTAACATATAACGTGTGTTCAAAAATATGTACAGTGAGGGAAGAGGGAACAAAACAATGTATAACTGGGCAAGAAACGTACACGAAAACCAAACAACATTGACAACAGGGGATATAACAAATGATGTGTGATGGCAAAGAGAAACACAGTACAAAACAGCAACAACATGGGGGGCTTGCGAGTGGTCCGGCGTGCACTTTTATCTGGGAGGGTCTTGTCCGATTGGGGGTGGCAGGATGGATGACGTCAGCAGTAAATGAAGATTGGCAGGTGACAGGACCAATGACGGGTGACTGAAAAAAGTGAAAGTAAACAGGAGAGACAGAGGGAGAAAACACATAGCAACAACACAGCACGTAACACACACACACAAACAAAACAAAACAAAAACAAACAAAAAAAAGCAGCACAACTGTTTCTATTCTAAAATTGATAATAAATCAGCATATTACAATGATTTCTAAAGGATCATGTGACACTGGAGTAATGAAAAGACTAGAGTAATGATGCTGAAAATTCTGAAATAAATAACATTTATTAAGTATATTAAAAATAGACAAAAAATATATATTTTAAATTGCAATAATATTTCACAACATAATTTTTTTTATTTTTATTTTTTTTAATTTTTCAATAGATTTTCTGTATTTTTGATCAATTAAATGCAGCTTTGATGAACAAAAGAGACTTATTTAATAAAAAACATAAAAAATCGTGCTAATTCCAAACTATTGAACAGCAATGTAGATAATAAAAGAATATAATAAAAGGAAAAAGGAGATCTTGGTATGTGTGTATGTCTTACATTTCAGAAATTCTGCTGACAATCCTTCACTTTGCAAAGAAGAGTGGCAGCTTGAGTTCACTTCAACCGGTTTCTTCTGTACCATTTGCCCTGTTGTTTTAGATGGAACTTTTCTCTCTCTTCTGGAGTTGAGAAACATCTTCTAACATTTCTACATGTAAAATGCAGGCACTCAGATTCATAGAATGCAACCATTACCTTTGAATAAACTCCAAATCTCCGTCTGTCTCCTCCTGGTAAGGTTACTCCGGAGTGAATTTATGCTGCGAAAAGGCCAGTTTAATTTACACAAAATAATCACGAGAAAGTGTGCTGAACAACACTATGTTCCCGTGAATCACAACTGTTGTCAATGAAGCGTGTAATTATTACCTATAGCCGCTATGAGGCCGGGGAACGTGTGAAATCCTCCCGCTCGCGGACGGAGGATTCGTTATTCTGCGGTTACCGCGAATGTAGACACCTTAATATACTGCATTTACCAAACATGAGAAATAAAAAGTAAAATAAATCACTTACCGCAGTTGTGAGTCGTACTTATTGCCGTTCCCGAATGTCGACTGTTAAAGAAAATCCCGCCTCTGTAGATTTAAAATTTACAGCAATATGCTGTACGTTTGCGTCAAACCACCACGTGATCCACGTGATCAGATTACCCTTTAAGCATTTCTCGTTAAAGATATTGTTTTTTTTCTCCTAGTGTTTTTTTTTAATTGCAGGTGATTGTTATCTATTATATAAAGACTGTGTTTGTTTAATTTATATTTTGTGTAAAAGTCTATCTAATACCAAAACACTCCTTAAAAATAAAACAGCTGACTATATTTGGTCATACAACTATGGTGAATGTATTTCTTCAGACAATAATTTAATCTGATTTGAGTTCTATGCTGATTTTTTGAGTGCTAGCTTGATTTTATGCTATACTTTATACTATAAATTATTTGTGAAACCACTTTAATAATTTTGTTTTAGACTCTTCTCAGATATATTATCATTAACAACTAGAATAATTTAAGCTGTATCATCTAGCCCAGTGTTTTTCAACCTTTTTTGAGCCAAGGTACATTTTTAATTGAAAAAATCACAAGGCACACCAACAATCGAAACTGTAAAAAAATTAAACTCTGTAGCCTATATTAACAATATACAGCCATTCTTATCGAAGTGTCTTGAACAGGAATCAGATAAACACAAAGAAAAAGTATTTTATGATCTTTCATATTTCTTCTTCTTTCAAATAAAAAGTGCAATTAACAATATACAGTCATTCTTATCAAAGTGTCTTGAATAGGAATCAAATAAACACAATGAAAACAGTCTTTTTTGATCTTTCATATTTCTACCTACTCCGTGTGAAACCGGGGCCTGTTTGGATGAACACAGAGCTGATATCCTGGCAGGAATTGAAGAAAGACACACACGAAGCTCTTCCTCAACAGCTCTTAGTCTCTCTCTGTTTTTAGTTTTTATAGCCGTCAGGGTTGAGAAGCTCAGCTCACACAGGTATGTCGTGGAAAATGGGAGCAATGTCAAAATAGCTTTGTTTGCCAGAATTGGGAACGCCTTGGCAGCAGCCAACCAAAAACTGTCTAAAGGTAGATCAGCAAACCTTAGCTTTAAACCACGATTTTGTCTTAGTTCAGTTAGTTCCTCCTGCTCCTGCAGAGTCATGTCCTTTCCAGCGACTGATGTTGAGCTGTATGGGTCCCATATATCAGTAGACTCATCAAGTTGCAAAGCAAATTTCTTACTGATATGGATCTTTTCCAAAACCACACATTCAATGTCTGCAGACATGTCATCAATACGTCTGGAAATTGTGTTATCTGAGAGAGAGACTTTGGCTATTTCTTTAACCACTTCAGGTCCGAGCATCTCATTTACAATGGCTTTGCAGGCGGGAAGTATTAATGACTCTGCCACAGTATATGGGACTTTTTTGATTTAGCTACAAGTTCAGCAACATGGTAGCTAGCTTTAAGGGCTCTCTCATTTACCTTTGTGGTTCTTCTCATAAAAGTTGCCTGTTTCTCCGTGTTTTCACGCAGGTGAACAAAATAGTCTGCATTCTTGTTTTGCAGCGAAGGGTGTTTGGTTTGAAGAGTCGGTGACGTTGCATCCCCGGTGAAAGTAAATCCAAATGAAATATAGCTTTCACTGTATTGCCTCGAGACTTTGCTCGAGGTCACCGTCTTTACTTTCTTTTGACCTCCATTCCTACTAGTGCCTTCATCTCGGTCCGAATTTCGTCCAGGGCCCAGTTTGGAGTTTACATTTTTCCTTTTGTAAAACTTCTCCATCACTGTCACCGTATTCTCACTAGCCACAGTGCCACTGTCACTGCTACCTGTCACATCCAGGCATCACTAATTCTTGTCTCGAAATACAAGGCAATTAGCTATCTGCTGCCACCTACTGATATGGAAGAGTATGACATGATTACTCTGCCGGTGTCACTAGTAGTGATGGGAAGTTCGGATCATTTTACCGACTCGGTCCTTTGAGTCTCGTTCAGCAAAATGAACGAATCTTTTTTCGAGTCATTTCGTTCATTTTGTTCATTTTAGCAAAATATAATTAAAATGTTACGTTTTACTTCCCTAACACATCTACTGCTTACACAAACGTTGATCACACTACAAACAAAACTCTATTAAAAAATATTAATTCATTGTTTACCTGGGTCTTTAATCTATGATTCGCTCACCTCACCTCTAATCTGACAAGTTTTCGGGTTTAAGTCGTTCGTTCATCACCTGACAGCCCAAGCTAACCAACGCAGTCTGAGCCGGAAAGAGAATTGATTAGTTCGTCTCTCGAGTCTTCGGGTTTGAGTCGTTCGTTCATCACGTGACATCCCCGTAATGTTAACCTATGCAGTCTGAGCCGGAAAGAGAATTGATTAGTTCATCTCTCGAGTCCTCGGGTTTGAGTCGTTCGTTCATCGCGTGACAGCCCCATAAAGTGAACGAACTACTCTAAAACAGTTGAACTAATCCTAGTACAGGACCTAATAGGATGTTGCGCATGCGCGACTGAACAAATCACTCCCCGAGACGACTCGTTCGTCCCGAGTCACATTAAAGATTCGTTCAAAATGAACGAATCGTTCAAGAACGACCCATCACTAGTCACAGCGCAGACACTCGACAATGGCATATTATTCGCAGACAACAAAAAATGTTTTAGACCAATTAGGTGAAATTGAATAATTTTCCACGGCACACCTGACGATCTCTCACGGCACACTAGTGTACCACGGCACAGTGGTTGAAAAACACTGATCTAGCCTACCTGATTATGATACTAAACTTACCTTGAATTGAACCTTGTCAGTAAGTGAAACAAACTGATTAATGTGTAATTAGGTCAAATGGACACCAGCTTGGTCAGGCTGGGAGACCACCTAAAACCAGCTACTTCCAGCTTAAACCAGAATAACGCCACAAACCATGCCGGCGTGTTTTTCGACCCCAGAGGGTTGAACCAGCATCAAAACATACCTACCAGCATGCTGTTTTTTTCAACAGGGCGGTAAACAGAGCGGCCCGCTAGCTCGATTTTCGCGTCAGAAACAGTGCCATCCAACCAAGGTTCTGTGATTACCATGACACAGTTGTTCAAGCAATGATAAGTAATCCTTAATCGGATTTCGTCCATCTTGTTGACGAGTGACTGGGAGTTCGTAAAGAAAAGACTCAGAAGTGTTGGTCTGTTTTGTACAACTGTGTTGTAGTGTGTTTTTGAGGGTTTGTGTGTCATGTCTGAGAGCAAAGAAAAGAAATGTGTTTAAGCAATTGAGAAAAACTGTAATCATCTCAATGTTGCTGGCTGTTCACTCAATTGGCAGTTGTGGTTATTGTATTGTATTGTATTGTATTGTATTGTATTGTATTGTATTTTTATTTATTTATTTATTTATTTATTTATTTATTTATTTATTTATTTATTTATTTATTTTTTGGTGCTCCTATCTTTTTGAAGCCCTGACTTCAGTTTATTGATTTTTAGGTACCAAACACTAAATATGTTGAAAGTAATTAAACAACTTTGACTGATCACAAGTGAGTGCAATACTAAGCCAAACAAACAAACAAACAAACAAAAAAGGTGTGTGTCACGATTTCCTGAAAGGCCTGTCTTATGGCCTAAAAAGGTTAAATCTTCTTAAAACAGATCTGCCACTGACATGTTTGACTCTGTAACCTTCTTTCACTTCTGATGTCTAAAGGTTATACTCACGCAGATTTCAGCTCAAATTTGATTGATATTTATTTTTACTTTAGTAAGAACATTAATGAGTGTCTCTCTCTTTTCTCCAGTGTTCGGTGATTCAAATACAGTGAAGATGGTGAAGGAGGGAGATTCAGTGACTCTAGAATCTGGTGTTAATGAATTACAGACAGATTATGTAATAACATGGACATTCGAGCGTCCAGATATTACTATAGCTAAAATTAATAAAGAGGCTGAAACCTTCAACATATACAGTGATGTTCTTGATGGAAGATTCAAAGGCAGAATAAAGCTGGATCATCAGACTGGATCTCTGAACATTACAAACACCACAACCACAGACTCTGGACTTTATCAATTAACCATCAGCGCCGAACAAGAGAAAACAAACAGATTCACCGTTACTGTCTATGGTGAGTAAGCAATTACGGTTTTGTCTACGTATGTTTTGTCAATTATTTTAATTGTATTTTTATTTTAATTCTCTAACTGTAAAAAAAGGGTACAGAAGTTACCATGCTGGTTAGGAGAGAATTGATTCAGATTCGGATTGTTCTGTGTTTCTTATAATTGTTTATTAAAGAAGAAACATGAACTATCACTGTTGTAACCCGTGTTTTATTTGTGTTGTTGCCCACACCAGTAGAACTGGAGAAAACACTGGTATAGCACCAGAAAAAAAGAGGGTTACAGTTAGAAATTATTTATTTATTTATTTTTTAAATCACCCCTAATGGGAATGTTAATTTATGCCACTGACAGATGGCAATAAATAGAAAAATCTATAAACTGATAAAAAATTGCAAAACTGTCTCTGTGATGTCACACCCTTGCATATTGTTTTCTTATGTATCCATTTTTTTATATGTATTTTTTTTCTCTATCTCTTTTTTATGAACTGATCTGAATATTTTTGAATTTGTTACATTATCAACAATGTCAACAATAGGAAATTGTCAAAAAATATCTTGCTGAATAGTCGTTTGATCTCCGAATGTAAGTGCCTTCAACGATGCTGTATGGACTAGTGGGGCGCTGTAGCGCAAAACTGTAATTCAGCCCTCCTGAATGCAATCCAATAGAAGACAACACAATGCGTTATATGCAGTGTTGAGGAAAGTTACTTTTAAAAGTAATTAATTAAAATATTGCATTAGTTATGCAATGTAACTAATTGTGTTACTTGGTTACTTTTTATGGAAAGTAATTTGTTACATTAATTTTTGTCACCGGGACTGGGCTTTCTTATTTGTTTTTTTTTTAAAATACGAAATATACATACATACTGAAAAATTATAATATAGACATCTAGAGGGGGCAAAAATAGCTAAGCAGACAAAATTCATGCCTGAAAAGCAAGATGATATAACCAAGACAAGAAGATGTAACCAGGCTAGAAAACGATGGTGAGTGAGGTGAAACATGGGAAATGTAGTCTGGGGTGTAGTGCAACAGTCTGTATGATGGCAAGGTGGCCTCTGGCAAGCAGTGGAATTTTGTGTAAACAAGCACTGCTTAAATGATCTTTGCCACTACCAAAACCCCCTGCATTTTGCCATCTTACATGTGCCTCCCACTGAAAATGAACCAGACACTTGCTCTTTCCATGCCATGTCCCTTGTGAAATTGTCTTTACATCAAAGGCAGTTTTGGTAACAATTTATGAGCAGCTCACCAGGAATTCTTTTGATGGTCAATCCTGCACTGGATTTCATGTTTTCATGGATTTCACATATCATGTTTTTTTTGGTTTTGTTTTGTTTTGCATTTACATTTTGGCATTGTGGAAATCATAGGTTCTAGTTATTTTGCAGACCCCCTGTTTATGGGTCGTGGACCCCACTTTAACCTCTTAACCTGCGGTACCCTAGTTGCAAGAACCACTTGTTGAGAGGTAGGCATTACTCAAAACGGAGCTCAACAGAACGGAGGACAACAACTCCATGTAAGAAGCTTCACATGGTATGGTATCATAGGCAAACTACTCCTCAGAACCCCCAAAGGAGACCAAACTGCTCACACCAGATGAGGGGGGTTGATCTTTGTGGGGGAGGAGCACCAGGAAATCATCTCGGTGAAGGGAGAATAAGGCACGTGGGACGTGACCCCTTTACTTCACTGTTTCTTCCACCAACACTCCTGGGATGATGGGAACTGGAGAGCACAAGGGGCAGGGCCACTTCAATAAAAGGAAGAAATCCATTAGTTTCAGTGAGGCAAGACTCATTCAGTTCATTTCAGTGTGCATGGCTTGTGGGCACTGCCCAGGTAAGTCCACTGTGCTTGTCTGGGGTGTGCAGAGACAACTTGCACTTCCACTGCCTCTTATCATAGTAATGTCGATGTTTGCACCAGCTCTGTAAAATCAGAACTCCAGTAAACTCACATTCATGTATATCAGGGGTCTCCAAACTTCGTCCTGCATAGTTTAGCTTCAACTTGCCTCAACACACCTGCCTACAAGTTGATCAGCTGGTTCAGGTGTGTTTGATTTGGGTTGGAGCTAAACTCTTTAGGACAGTGACCATACAGGGCAGAGTTTGGTGACCCCTGATTTATATAGCTGATTTAAAGCAAACAGCATTACAGTAATAGAAAATAATAAATAGTGCCAGCATCACGTTCAGTTAGAGTTACCACTTGACTTTCTACTATAAAGTAGCTCTGCAGTGTGGAGCTTCTGTTTAATTGTTTTATTAATGAATTCAAAACAAACAACCATAAAGGAAAGATAGGTTTGATAGTGTTGATAGTACAGTTAGGTGTGATCATTTGGTTTGCACAGATTAAAGCTTGATCTGGCTCAGGACTCTTTCGATTATCGTAATACAATATTGATTTATCATTCTAATAACCATTAGACTAACAGATTATCAAATCATTTGTTGCAGCCCCACTGTGCCTCAATTATTGGGTGTTGTGCCCTCCAGGTCTACGCATCAGTCACATGACTGAAAACTGTGAACAGCTTTGACTATTAGGTGTGTTCAGTGTAGGGTTAAGCATTTGCTAATGCTTCTTAAAGGTCTTAAAGATGTAGTTAAGTTAGGATTTGTGGTGGGGCAGATTAAATGATCATCAGATACAGTAACATTCCATTTTTGCCGGCCTGGTGCGGTTTTCCTAAAATGGCTGTCACATAATAGCATGCTGACCTATGGGATTAAAGGCAGATACTGCATTTTTTATTGTGTTGCTAATGCCATGTGGGGTTTGTTGCTTTACCAGAAAATAAATGATGAACAAGACATCTTAAATATTTATTTAATTCCATCCAAAAGAAATGCTTACATCCAATTTTACTTAAATAAAAACATGAATTTTAGCTTTTTTTTTTATAGAAATATGACTACGATCACATAGCTCATGGAGATTTGGAAATATTCATACATAGTTTATACACACACATACGTAATATCTGTCACATATAACATGTAGAATGAACTTGCACAAAGGTAAAGATGAAATCAAAAGTTTTCCACACCAGGTAATCCACAAAAGGAACACAGTAAAACACATACATATTGATGAGACCAGACGACAAACACTGAACTGAATACAATTTATAAAGGGTTGATAGCGAGAGACAGACAGGTGATAACGATAAACTAATCAGGACACAGGAAAAACCAAATATGGGCACATGAGACAGAACCAACACAAATAGTCCTGAGGTGTGACAATATCAG
>NW_026129850.1:10000-33394 GCF_022985175.1 Labeo rohita | reverse complement strand
ACTGCTCTGTAGACTTTCAGATGCAAGGTTTTAGATACCATAGTGGTGTTGATTCTTTGTATAACCACATCAGGATATAAGATTGACATAACAGCTGATCTACAGTATAAGATCTGACTAGAGTTCAACTGTGCAGTTTTCTAAGAAAGAATTTCTAAGAAAACACATCAGAGACTTGTGAAATGGCAAATCTGTCTGCATGAGAAACTACTTTTACCTGAAACTCAGACTAGTCACTCTGTTTGCGAAAAAAAAAAAAGAGAGATTCTCAGGAGTAGAAACTGGAAAGCTGAGAGTTAAGACAAATTTTTTATTTGTACTTGTGAACATGTGAATTGCATCAGTGATCAAGCATATATTATGATGCTTTGTTTTGCTCATGTTTTGAACATTACATTATTACCTGTGTTAACTAATGTTAATGAATTACACATTATTGTAAAGTGTTACCCACTAATGACATTTACAACAAGAAACTGACTTGAGCATTTGCAGGTTCATGCTGATGGGTCACAAGGATGATGTTCCATTGTTAATATGTAAGTGTTTATTAAACATTTTGATTATTCCATATTAATCATGCTTATTTCAGACAATAATTATAATAATAATAATAATAATTATTATTATAAAACACTAGTCAAAACCACAGTCAGATAATATAAAACTGTTAAAGAGATATTTCATAGAGTTTTGTTTTCATGATCAGGAAGTATCAGTCATTCCAAAGTCAAGTCTTAACAACATATTTATCTGGTTTTGCTAATGTTCATTTTTGTATTTTTTATTATGGTGTCTCAGCGTTTGTGGCACACATATTTTTTTCTGTTTTCTGGTTTACTAGTGGTAAAGTAACATTAAATTGATTGTGGCTAATTTAACCCTTTCAGACCTGAATTTTTTTGACTGGACAAAAATTTTTTTTTCCTCTTGATATTTACTCTTCTCCAACATATAAATGAGTCAAAAAAAAAAAAAAGATTTGTGCAAACTCATTTTTTATTAGATTTTTCTCATGTCCACTACAATGGACGCCAGGACTGAAAAAAAAAAAAATCTGCATATTTTAACCATACATAATAAGTAGAGTTTGTGCACTATAGTTGAACTAGATTTAAGATTTTGAACAGAACACATACTGTAAGAATGAACAATGCCATACGAATGTGGAAAAAAAGGTAAGATGATATGAAGTCTCAAAAAAACTTGTTTTTTGGTTGAAGTGGGTGAATCTGAGTACATGTATAAATGTCTTTGTGTGTATATGTATGGGTTTATGTGTACTTGCTGATTGTTTGGATAAATATATGATTGTGTGCATTATAGCATCAAGGCATCAGTGTGTGTGGAAGTGGTGTGAGTGTGTGTGTTGCTCTGTATTCACTGATCTCATCCACTATGGCTGTTTCTCAATAAAACCAATGAAAAATTGACCTACAGATTATAGTCACTCTGAAGACATAAATGAAATCATATTAATATTAATTGCATTAATTAAGATCAATGTTCATAAAACATTAACATTTGAATTTGTACCTCTGTATTTAGCTTTGAAATGCTTGCACAAATTTCTCAATCTGTTATACAACTAATACATGAGGTTCCTGCTAAGACCTGATGTCCATTGCGATGGACAGTTCTGCAACTCTGACAGATTTTCAAAATAACTTTAAATATTATCATTTTATAGTCTTAATTTTACAACCGGTGCAAGTTGATGAGTCTACCATTAACATAATTCTGCATATAAAAAGTAAAATATGGGGTTCCTCCTCTTCCTGTCTAGTTGGTTATCATGTCTTTTTTTGTGATGTCTGTAGCTCAATCAGAATAAGTTAGGAATCAGATCTTCATTGTAATTGGTTGATCAGGGACCAATCAGTGACTAGGCATTGCTCATATTTTAAAAACATAACATTTTATTGGTTTAAACAAAAAATCATGTGATGTCCATTTCAATGGACGCAGGGTCTGAAAGGGTTAAATCAATGCAAATAGATTTCTACAACAAATTGGTAATTAAGTTGCTCTGTCAGTCAAGTGTCTGAATTGCTATAGTTTATGTGCATGAAACTGGAATTCAAAAATAAATATTGAGAGTATTTTCTATCAAAGGCTATCAAAGTGTATCGTTTATTTATTTATTTATTTTTATTTTTTTGTTTTGTTTTGTTTTTAATGCAGTATTTTACCGTCAGGGCTCTCTGACAGTTCTGCCTGTCTCGTCTTTGTTTGTGTTGTGTTTGAGCACATGGCTATAAATACAAATCACAGTAAAAATAACCCAGTATTGCATAGAAATAGTTTTTTTTTTTTTTTTTTCAGTGCAGTTTTATTTGGTGTTTTTATTTATATCTGAGTTTATTAAACAACCATTCATAATGTAATTTCTTCCCTTTTCGTGTGTACTAGCTGTGTAGGTTATTTCCACAGAAGCAACTAAAAAGGCATAAGTAAGAGATATTTCAACGGCTTATTTTCTGCGCTTGTTCCTAATTTTAAAAAGCGAAAGTCAAAGTGTTTCTTAGGCCCTGTCCACAGGGAGACGCGTTTAGCTGTAGGGTAGTAGGGGAAAACGCACCGCTACCGTTTTTCCCAAAACATTCACAAGATAAAGTCAAGATTAATTTTTATAGTAACTATGGACTACATTGACAAGAGTTGTAGAAGTATATGAAGCTTACACTGGTGATGTACTGGAGAGAAAACGGATTCTAATTTTCAGCAGAAAGAAATGTGTTTTAAAGCTTGCTGTTTTGTAGAACATTATGATATGAGAACTACGGTGACCGGGAGGGGACACCTTCGGTTCACTTAAGTTTGTCGTGGATCATTTTGTCGAGGTAACGACATCCTTATGTCGTGGCCACGAGATGCTATGATGAGGGAACGACATCCATTTCTCGTGGCCACGAGTTTAATGCGTAAACAAACCTGCGTGACCATAGTAACCCGGGATTATCAGAGATAGATTTATTACCATTTTATTTTGAATTAAGGAATTATTATATTAATTATTATATAAATTAATACAATATTAAATGATAATATTATGCGATGCTGTCTACGCGAATGTTGTCTGTGCCCGACAGCATTCAAAAGAAGTTGATCATTAAAAAAAAATATTACATAAAGTATTTCAAATAGTCCTACAAACATTTCATGCATCCCACAGTCTTTTAAGTCCATTAACTGATCCTCTTTTTTTCTGTAATATTTGTATCATTCCTTTGTATTCGTTATTTTTTTTTACCTTCCCGACGAGTTCTACCTCATCCTCCTCATCCTCTTAGGTTCTAAAAGAACCACTGACTGACGGAGGCGAGTCACTAGACAAGTGAAGAAAATTAAAAAAACACGGAAGAGAGAAATGTCTGTTCGAGGACATTTCATGAAGATTAATTCCAGGGTTGAATGAAAATGTCTGTCTCTTTGTGGTCGAGAGCCACAGCTCTATATGTCGGGCCCACGGGGCACGTCCTGTGCTGGCTCAGGCTCCCCGTGGGTTCCTCTACACTGGCAGCAATCGGAAGATTTTGCAGAAGAGAGCGAAGAGAGAAGAGAGTGGGGGAAGAAGAGAGAGATGCATTTAAGTGTTTTTAGAGGCTGCACCTCCAGGAGGTCCAAGAAACAATGGTAACTTTCACCTTTGGAGGGAAAGTTTATACTCTCTGTCTGTGAGCATGGTATTTTGCATATGTAATTCGATTGGGTCTTGATGCAAAACTACTAAGGATTTTTAAAACACTAATATGTTGCAAAGGTATCAACATATAATATACACCATCATTTAGATCATCAAAATACAAATTCAAAGAGACCAAACATGCCATAGTTATACTACACTAGAGATCTGTCAACAGAATACAATGAAAAACAAAAAAAAACTACAAGGCAATAATAGTAAAACTCTACACAATGACCTGGGCTATGTGTGATAGGAAGGTCAAGGGTAGGTTTGTCTGTGAATGAATAGGAAAGAGTCTATTTTTATAGGCATTGTGTCTTTCCTATGGGCAAATGTGCATTCCTTTGGGGCAATAAAACCCATATTATCAGATGGTCGCCCTGGCAACTGAGCCCTTTTGGGGTGTTAGTTGCTCTGAGGGGTTGTCTCCAGAACTGCAGCATATAGCTGGCTTGTTGGTTTTAAAGATTATTTGTTAAATGTAACAAATAACTGTATGTCTTGTGGCCTGGCGAGGAACGACACGACACGGCTCGTGGTGAGTAGCTCCAGGTGCAGGTTGTGTGTTGCCAAGGCGACGCTGATTGCTCCTCGGGATTCCCACCACAGTCTAATTGGTCCAGATGCTACAATGACGAAAAACTCTGATCTCATGATCTCCCTCAGGTCGCGGGTTTGATCTGTTACTTCTCCTGCACGTGCTTTTTGTTTTTCATTTCAAAGTGGCGGCTGCAGGGCAGCTGTTTGTCTTTTGCAATCAGCGCAACCATGCACTTGATTACAGCTGATTCCAATTCTTTCATTTTCTCCACTCTATTTCTACTACTTGTTTTCGTTTCTTCTTTGCTAGTGTGTTTTGTCTTTTTGACTTTACGTCCTTTTAGCTGTCCCGGTCAGTTCTTATGTTTTGTTTCTTCTGTTTGCCCAGTTATTCCTCTTGATGCCTGATTTCTCCGCAATCTTTGGCCTGCGGCTTATGGATTTAGAGCTCATCTTATTCTGACGTGTGAGAATTATTGCTTCCTGTGAGGAGAGATTGTCGGCCTGGAATCTTATCTATGCTTGCTTTGGAGGACTGTTTTCAGTGCAAATCGGCTTCTGGATTATGACATCTGCCTGCTTCTGTCTGTGCAAGCTAAAGCTGCGTGGTGTGGTCACCTGGACTATGTGATTCTTGCTGGGACTTTGCTTTGATATTCCTTAATAAATCAATTTAATTTGCACTTTTGCATCTGAGTCCTTTATCCCAGGGAACCCTGACACCCTCAACTTCAAAATCGTCCTATATTGCTGTTTTACCTTTTTTGTTAAGAGTGTTAGATCTTCTTTGCATGTTCACTTTTCAAAGACTGGGTCTGAACTTCTGCAGCGATGTAGAATGATTTTGAAATTATTTTTAAAGTTGAGGGAGACAATACGATTGGAGTTTTTCGACATACCCTAACTGTCTTGAACCAGAATACACAGAGTTCAGGGAGAGAAAGGCAAAGCGTTTGACATTAAAAAGTGTAGAAATTGTATAATATTTATGAAAATAACCGATTGTTTCGCTAGATAAGACCCTTCTTCCTCAGCTGGGATCGTTTACAACCGCATTTGGGATTGTTTGAAGCCGCATTTAAACTGCATTTAGAAGTTCAAAATCGGGCACCATATCAGTCCATTATATGTAGAAAAATTAAGAAATATTTTCCTCAAAAAACATAATTTCTTTACGACTGAAGAAAGAAAGACGTGAACATCTTGGATGACAAGGGGGTGAGTACATTATATGTGAATCTTTGTTTTGGAAGTGGACTTCTCCTTTAACCCTCCATGGTGAGACTGGTTCAGATAAAAGTTGCTGGTAAGTCTGACCCATTTTAAATCATTTAAAAAGAATACTTAGACATTTTTCACACTGATATTTCTGCGTCTTTCTCACTAATTATTTATAATTATACTTCTTGTACTTCTGCACTGCTGTCTGATCTACTGCACATTAAATGAAGATTTTTTCAAAAGATTCTAAATTGACGTGGTGAACAAGGACAGGCAGTGGATCAATTCTGAGATTTGTTTATGTAATTGTGACAGGTCTATAACAAGCATACAATGTGCACACTTTGTTTTGGTAATTTGTCTCCTATTCTTTAGTAAGTTAGTGTTCATTACCCACATACTGTATGTTCAGTTTGTCCTGTTGTGCTCTACTTAGGTCTACAATTTTGATGTCTTCATGTTATAATTTTGAAAAGGAAAGAAAAAAAGTTTGGAGTTCAGGTAACCTCTGAGCTCTGTTGTAAGTTAGCAAATTTATTGTGTGTGCAATAAACCAAAAGGCAGAAGATGATGAAGAAGAGTTCAACGTATTTTAATTATCCAAATAAAAGGGCAAAATCCACACATACACAGTAGCACAAAATAAGGACAAGGAAGGTAACAATATACTTGATTAAAGGCAGGTGAAACAAATCCAATTAAGATACAAGAGGAGAAAACAAGGTCACAAGACACAGACACAACAAACAAAATACAACAAAAGACACAACACCCCTCAGGCCGTCCACAAGGTGCATCCTCTGTCCTCGTACCAACAAAAATCCTATTGTGGAAGAAAGGAGTGGGCAGAGAGAAGATAGGAGACCGTGAAGGGATAGAGCATGGAGCAGGCAGGATGAAGGAAGTGATGATGGAGGAAAGAGCTAGTGAGGAGTCAGGAGTGTGTTGAGATGGATAATGGGCCAGAGCATGAGGAGACAGGTGGTGGGCCACCAGAGCCCAACCAAGAGTAAGGCCCACAGAGGGAGGAGCCATGGAGGAAACATGGACAGAGGATCCAGGGGTCTGAGCTCCTGCAACGATGCTGCCATGGTTGGTGACCCAGATGGAGCCAAGCAGACGCAGAGCCTGGGTGACCCTGAGAATCCGGAGGGCCGAGGCGAAGCAGCAGGCTCTGGTGTCCGAGATGGAGGCAGGGATCCAGAAGGCCACGGTGGAGCTGGAGCGACTGAGGACGAAGGTGGAGCTGGAGGGAAGGAGGAGCCTGACAGAGCCAGAGGGATGAAGTGATGAGGCGAAGCTGGAGGAATAAGGTTTCGAGGCGGCAGATGGTTGAAGACTGACCCAGGTGGAGCCGCCATTGGTCACGGCGGGCTCTGGCTCCGCATCTGCGGTGGGCTCAGGCTTTAGCTCTGTTTCGCTGGGTGAAGGCTGACTGGGCTCTGGTTTGGAAGTGAAACAAATCCAATTAAGACACATGAGGAGAAAACTAGGTCACAAGATACATACTGTGACGAGTCGGCTGCTTCCCCCCTAAATATCAGCTTCACCCCGTCGGTAATCGCCGCCCTTCACCAGGCTCCTGACGGGAGTGGGCGTGTGGGAGGAGGAGGGGCGCTGAAACATCCAGGTCTGGCGGCATGTGATGAGGCACACCTGATGTGAATGAAGCCTCATCACCGCCGCTGTTAAAATGCCAAGCGCGCCTCTCCTCAGGAGACCGGTCTCTTCCCCGTGCATGCACGCTGGTGTTCTCGTGGGTCCAGGAAGGGGTGAAGAGGGAACCAGCGGCGCCATAGGACGAGCTGCCGGACCCCGCGGGTCCGGATGAGGACCGCACCCGTGACGGCTGACGGGCCAGGTTGCCGGGCTGTTTTATCCCCCAGAAGTGCCGCATAGGTGGAGGAGGACGATGCCGCTAGAGAAGCCGCCGCCCCTCGCACCCCGGACCTAAGCGGGGGGCGCGTGCGGCCGCCGGACTCCACCCCTTACCTGGACCGTTCCCTTTGGAACACTACCCCTCCTTCACGGAACCCCGTCACTTCGAGGACACCAGATCCCCCTGTTTATTTTGGACACTTTTCCCCCCTTGAGGCCTGACGTCACGCCCACTGTGTCTGTCGCTTTGCTCCGCACCCGTGACAATACATAAAACTGTGACAATTCTGACTTTTTTTCAAGTTTACATTCCACAATTCTGACATTTTTTTTCCCCAGAGTTGTGTGCTACAAACATGCAATTCTGTCTTGTTTTTCTCTAAATTGTGAGATATAAACTCACAGTTATGAGTAATAATATCAGAATTATTATTATTATTATTATTATTATTATTATTATTATTTTATTCAGTGGCAGAAAGGGGCTTCCATATATAATGTTTTAATAAGTCAAAGTCAAAGTCAGCTTTATTGTCAATTCTGCCACCTGTACAGGATATACAGAGAATTGAAATTACGTTACTCTCAGACCCTAGGTTTAAACAGATATTCAATACAAATATATTAAATACAAAAGGTAAGTACAGATACATACAAAAATTTACATGTAATAATAACACCACAACACAACAACAACAACAACAACAATATACAAGTAAGGGCACATGTGCAAAACCAAACAGAGTAGTGCAAATGCAACAGTAAAATGCAGTGGAGCTTATTGATATGATAAAGTGACAGAGAGCAGTCTTATAACTGACAGAGAGGTAGGAATGAGGTAGCTGGCAGACCAATGCTGCACAACGTGACTGGTGCAGGTCTGCGAGTGTGTGTGAGTGTGTGTTTACATGTATGTGTCAGAGATCAAAAAGTGCATGGGGAGGAAGAGGGGAGTGTGGGCAGAGCTGGAAGAGAGTTGAGCTTCCTGACAGTCTGGTGGATGAAGCTGTCTTTCAGTCTGCTGGTCCTGGCCTGGAGACTCCGCAGCCTCCTCCCTGATGGCAGCAGGTTGAAGAAGCTATGCATAGGGTGGGTGGGATCAGCTGCTATGCAGAGGGCTTTAGAGGAGAGACGAGTGCTGTAGATGTCCTGGAGGGAGGGGAGAGGGACACTAATGATCTTCTCAGCTGTTCTCACTGTGTGTTGGAGGGTTTTTCGGCAGGAGGCATTGCAGGCTCCAAACCACACAGTGATGCAGCTTGTCAGGAAGCTCTCAGTAACCTAATAACAAGGTTTGGGAGGAGCACAATCAGATAATCAACCAATTTAGCACAGGTTTAACTTATCTAGCTGATCATCCGAACTAGCGCAAGTCATATATATGCACGCAGCCGACTTGCCTCTGTCATTCGCCGGTTTTCCGGCATCCCTCCTCCACCCCAACTCCTTAATCTTGATCTATTCTCATCCCATACTTGGGATAGGGGGGAGTTCTCTGGTTTTGGGCCATATTCCGGGCTCGGAACCCTCCCCTAGGACAGCACGCCAAAATATGCTTACTATTTGCTCAACCAGGTTAGATGTAAGGGTGAACACATGAAATGTCTATTGTGCCAGAAGTAGGGCTGTCACAATACTCAATGTAATATTGAACCGTTTGGTACGACATCCTCGGTTCAATACGCACTTGTGAATTGCGAAAAAGCAACTCTTCTTCCCTTTTAATGAAATGCAATGATAAGCCTTTCTAAACTTCTTGTCCAAAAAAGAGAACATTATCATTTATTTTTACTTCACAACATAAGTTGAGTGTATGAAATAACTTCCTTTTGTGATCAGATGTGGCTTCTTATCATAGAATGAGGCAGACGATAAATTCTATACTGTATGTCCAGTAACAATGGCTTACAAATATGCTTAATCATTATGAAAATACCCGAGATGGCTTGAAGAACACAGATAAACCATATATTATTGCAGATGAGTGTTTATTGTCCTTACATTTCATCATTCAAAACGTTTGCCTTTATCCATATTAGAGATTTCTCGGCTGGAATGTCATCAGTGTTATCTCTTTTGATGGCATATGTGGATTTTCTGCAAGAGGGCGCCCTCTGGCATCTAGTATGAATGAAACCCATCCTATTTTGTGTAAAAATCAGAACGAAATGAACCGAAAACTGTGCTTAAAAACTGAGGTACGTACTGAACCATGGAATAACTATATTGTTGCATCCCTAGCCGGAAGCAAGCTTGGGCTACTAAAATGACCCAAATTGGGTTGTTTTAGCCCAGTTTTTTTGAAGTGTCATGTTTTCACTCTCTATATATAGTGTTACATTTATTATGGTTGTTTATAGTCGAGAGCTTGTGTTGTGACTTCAGCACCCACCAACTAAATCAAAACAGGTTTATCTAGTATAGCAGCTTTTAACATACTGCCTTCGTGCACATTATCACTAACTTAAAATCTGTGACAGTACATACACATAATTATGAGTTTAGCTGAACATGGAGCTGCTTATGTTCACTGTTGTCGCTGTTATTCCAATTATATCAGATGGTACGTACATTTCTTTTCTCTCATTCTGCAAATTCTGGAGAAAATTTACAATTCTGGAGAAAATTAACAATTATATTGTTTTCAATTCTCTGCAAATTTAGAGCATCAGTCAAAAGCTTGAACACATTTGCATGAATTTGTTGTTCATGATTTACAAATAAATGAATGAATAAATAAAGGCTTCTGCTTAAATGCTTAAATTCAGTAAGATGACTAAATATTAATTTCTTTATATAAAAAAAGTAATGTAAAATAAATTTTCTTTTTAAGTGTGTAATTTGAGCCTGATAGTGAAGGAAATCATCATGAAGCGTCCAACACAAGTTCCCTCTTGAGTAGTGTTTGAAATCAATGCATGTGTTGTATTTTAAAACCTGTAAACATTCGTTTTAGATTATTATCTGTTTCTTTTCTCTTAACCTAAACATACTTCTTGGTGTTTCAACGTTTCTGCTGTTTTGTTGCTTTATATGCTTAGGAGATGATGATGACATTTCTATCCATAGCATATCCAATAAGCACGATGCTTTCTGATCATTAAGAAGTTGTGTTCACTGCATTTTTCATGCAAAGGTCTATAAATTATTATGCTAGTAAACATGATCAACTGGCACTGTGATTTCTTCAATGTGTTTATTGTTTATACTTTGTAATTAGAGTCCTCTTTAAAAGTTCACCTTTGGAAGTTTCACACATGATGTTCGTTTTTGTTTCGTTCAGTTATCTGTTTGTGTTATCGCACAGTTATTTTGTTTTTCTCATGTTTATATTTCCTGGTTACTCAATATGACCTGTGCTACAATCACTGATCTATATAATTATAGATATATTAAATCAGTAGTTACATTTTTTTTTTTTTTATTACAGAAACTGAAAGCAGCTTGTTTGATATCTCAGAAATGTAATTTATAACAGATATAATAATTTTCTTATATACAATGACTGAATAGATAGCACTGTCACCTCACAACAAGGTCTCCAGTCATATGCATAGTTTCACTTTCATGCGTGGAGGGGCACCCACTGGCAGACAAATGAGAATTTATACCGAAAGATCTGAGAATCTGTCCTGTGTCACTGAAGATCGGAGCCAGTTTCTCATTCTTCTCATAACTGAGATTTCTGATGTAGCTGAGCCAACGGGCAGTGTGAGTGCAAGCTGCAGTAGTCCGAAAACGTTTGGATATTTGTCCTTCCGTACTTCAAGTTTCTCAAGAGTGATCGGCGATGGACTAAGGCCAACCCTTCATGTGCAGTTCACCCAGCAGTGACTTAGTCCACCACATTGTTATTAGTTTATTTAAAAACAAAGAATATCCATTATTCAGTTAACTTGCTAAAGCGGGAAAATAACGAAAGTAATAACGAGTCCTCTCATGTATCGACGCCACATGTTGAAAATGAGTCGCGACCACTAATCTATAATAACTACAGAGTGGACACCCACGAGGATATTGGGCTAAAATATAAATTAAATTCATTTAGCCCAAAACGTATTATTCTATCCACTAAAATAATTTATTTTACAGTACTTCCCTGGTAGATACATGATAAATATCTTGTACCTACAGGCAAATGCGTGGTAACACAAGGCACTTACCTGAAATGTACTGTATGTAGGCTGCATGGTAACAAATAAGAAACTCGGCTGCACTTAACAGTCGTACATGCATGGTAATTAGTTTGTACATACAGACAACTGTGAGTAATAATGGTCACTTCTAGGCAGTGCCCATACATGGTAACTTAGATACTTTACTGTACTTACTAATGTATATACATGGTAAATATGTAGTACTTACAAACAAGTGGGTACAAACAGGCACATCCTTACAGTATCCATATATAGTAATTAATAAGACACATTACTGTATATACTAATGGTATGTACATGGTAAATGTGTAGCACCTACGGAAAAATGTGGTTGATGTATGGTTTGTTAAGATAATATTTGGCCGAGATACAACTATTTGAAAATCTGAAATCTGAGGGTTTAAAAAAAAAAAAAAAAAAAAAAAAAAAAATGCCTTTAAAGTTGTCCATATGAAGTACCTAACAATGCATATTACTAGTCAAAAAAAAATAAATTTTGATATATTTACGCTGGAAAATTTACAAAATATTTTCATGGAACATGATCTTTACATAATATCCTAATTATTTTTGGCATAAAAGGAAAATATAATATAAATTTGACCCATCCAATGTATTTTTGGCTATTGCTACAAAAATACCTGTGTAACATAAGACTGGTTTTGTGGTTCAGGGTCATATATGGTAACTAATAAGACACATTACTATATTTACTAATGGTATTTAATGGTAAATATGTATTACTTATGGACAATTGTGGATATAAGCAGGCACGTCCTTACAGTATCCGTATATGGTAACTAATAAGACACTTTACTGTACGTGTACATACTAATAGTATGTACATGGTAAATATGTAACACCTACGGAAAAATGTGGTATTATGTGGTTACAAGACACATACTGTACTTGGTATACACATTGTACATATGTAGTACTTACAAACAAGTTTGTGTAATAACAGTCACTTACAGGTAGTGCCAATATATGGTAACTAATAAGACATATTACTATACTTACTAATGGTATTTAATGGTAAATATGTAAGGACAAGTGTGGATACAAACAGGCACGTCCTTACAGTGTCCATATGTGACCCTGGACCACAAAACCAGTCTTAAGTCGCTGGGATTTATTTGTAGCAATAGCCAAAAATACACTGTATGGGTCAAAATTATTGATTTTTCTTTTATGGCAAAAATCATTAGGAAATTAAGTAAAGATCATGTTCCATGAAGATATTTTGTAAACTTAAGAACTTAAGAACTGTAAAAACTTTATTTGGACAACTTTAAAGGTAATTTTCTCAATATTTTGATTTTTTTACACCCTCTGATTCCAGGTTTTCAAATAGTCGTATCTCAACCAAATATTGTCCTATCCTAACAAACCATACATCAATGGAAAGCTTATTTATTCAACTTTCAGATGATGTATAAATCTCAATTTTGGAAAATTGACCCTTATGACTGGTTTTGTGATCCAGGGTCACATATATGGTAACTAATAAGACACATTACTGTACGTGTACATACTAATAGTATGTACATGGTAAATATGTAGCACCTACGGAAAAATGTGGTATTATGTGGTAACAAACAAGACACATACTGTATTTGATTATATGGTACGCTTGGTAAGTCCTAACCTTACCTAATTAAATGAGGACTGTTTTTCAGTTGCTTGCATAGGACTGTTAATGATAAATTGCTTTTCACAAAAGTGTTTACTAAGTTAGAAGAACTGGTAATTCCTGTGTAATGTTTATGTAAAATGGTGCACTTCATTTTACAGTCCTATTTCCATGTACTTATTATGTATGTACTGGTCTATGTACCTAGTTAACTCCCTGGGGTTGACAGTCATGCCAGCAAGACCAGCTCATATTTTTTTAAGATAAGATAACAAGTACACCATGGAGTATGTACATAGTAAGTATATGGAAATAGGACGGTAAAATGAAGTGAACCATTTTACAAGCTAATGTGATTTAGGATGGATAATGATTCTTTTGTAGGACTTTTAAGATTTATGATTAAACTGACCAACATAAAAGCTTGTTCATGTCAGCACTGATCATAACAATGATTTATTTCGGTATGTATCTATTTACACCATAAGAAACTACAAAAGCCTTATTTAATTTCTCCCCCTGTTTACAGGGTTGGTTGTGCATGGTCCCTCTAGTCCTCTGGTTGCTCCTCTGGGATCTTCAGTGGTTTTGCCCTGTTATGTCAATGAACTCTTACTAATGGAAGGTCTGGAAGTGGAATGGAGAAGAACAGACTCAAACACTCTGGTTCATCTGTATCAAGATGGTCAAAGTCGACCAGAGTCCCAGCAGCAAGATTATCATGATAGAGCTCATTTCTTTACTGATCAGATTCAACATGGAAACTTTTCTCTCCGTCTGGACAATCTGAGAGCTGAAGATGAGGGACGATACACATGTAGAGTTCACAGTCAGCGGGATTCTGGTGAGACTGTGGTTGAAATAAAAGATGCTGGTGAGTAAAAACAAAATTAGAAAGTAAATCTATTATTTTAATCAAAATATTCTGTGCTCCTGCTTCAGGATTATTTTATTCTTTTAGAGCGTTGGCTAGTATCAGGATCGAGTCGCTCCATATCTGCGTCTGTGGGTGAGGACATTACTCTGAACTGCTCTGTAGACTCACACATCATGCTTGACGAGGTTTCATGGAAGAAAACAGATGAAGGTGACGTTATTCTGGTTCTGCTCTACCAAAACAATAAGACTCTATCAGATTCATCAGATGAGAGATACAGAGACAGAGTTGAGTTCTTCACTGCTGAAATCCCCAAAGGAAACTTTTCTCTCAGACTGAAGAGTGTCAGAACTGAGGATAAAGGAGTTTACATGTGTCAAGTGTTTGCTGGAGGACTTTCAGACAGTGTAACAGTAGTACTGAAGAGACTCGGTGAGTCATAAATCAAAACAACTATTTAGAGTAAATTAAAGTAAAATTATTTTGAAGTATTGAAGTATTTTTTTTAGTTTATGCTTTGTAGGGATAATCAGTGTTGGGGAGTAACTAGTTACATGTAACAGAATTACGTAATTTAATTACAAAATAAATGTAATTGTAATTAGTTACAGTTACTGAGAAAACATATGTAATTAAATTACAGTTACTTTTGAAAAAATGCCAGTGATTACAAAGGGGATTACATCATTTTTTTCACACACCCACCCACACTTACAGATTTAATTGACTTCTTTTAAATTGCATTGACTGCTCTAAAATGAGACACCAATTCTTCAGGAGTTTAGGACAGATTAGGGCACATGCTTATTGGGTAACTGTTTTATTTCCTATTTGGGTTTATGCATAAACTTTATTTTTTAAGATTGTTTTTTCCAAGGCATTGTTAGATGCTAGTGTTTTCTGTCATAACTATGTAAACATTTGATTTCAATGTTATGATCTTGTTATGACATTTGTTCGATTCCCTGTCTCAAGGTCCTTTGCCGATCCCGCTCCCCTCTCTCCTACCAGCTATTTCCTGTCATCTCTCTACTGTCCTATCACAATAAAAGGCATAAAAAGCCCAAAAATATAATAAAAAAAAAAAGTCTGAATTTGTGGTGGCTGTGCTTTAAATTAAATTATTACACAGCTCAGACTCTTTCGGGGCAACTTAAGTCAGTGCTATATGCTTGATAGTTTTATAGTTCTATAGGATTATAAGATAACTAACAAACTAGTACTACCACTTAATTATTTATGTGGTGAAATGTTGTGTAAGAAAACTGGTATGACTGCACTGTATCCCTAAAATGTCTAGTTTGAACTTGCCATTTGCTAGCAACTAATTTCTTTGTGGAAGCTTTGCGTTCAAATATTTCAACTCAGATCAGTGTTTGGTGTCTAATAATTTTGACACGAAACACCTAAATAATCTATCAAGCAGCTGTGCAATAAGTGAGATAATGTACATTCAGCCAGTTGTTATTGCAAAATAAAGATGTATATTATCCCTTACTTATTATAATTTAATTCAAGTGATGAAGGATTTTGAAAGTCTGACAGTCATCAGTGTTGGGTGCTACTGTAAGGTTAACTCTGCCTGGTTTAAATGTTTCAAAATGATTAACAGTTGAAAATATTAGAAATTTAGAAAAGTAATCAAAAAGTAATTAAAAGTAATGTTACATTACTTTAATAAAGTAATTGAAAAGTTACACTACTTATTACATTTTAAATCAAGTAACTTGATCTGTAACCTATTACATTTCCAAAGTAACCTTCCCAACACTGGGGATAATCTTACCAAATACTGCAGAAGGTTGCAGCACAACACAGCTACAGTACAGAACAGTGATCTCAATGAAAGTCCCTACAAGCACTTGTTTGCCTGAATGGAGCATGAGTCATCCTTAGCTAAAAAAAAAAAAAAAAAAAAAATATATATATATATATATATATATATATATATATTAGTATCTGATTTTACTAAAAGCTTGTCATAAAGGGCTTTGACGCATCATATAACATTCAGTGCAAGTTCTGGTGGAAAAAAAAATAATAATGATTGCTGCTTTGAAATTATTTTTATTGTATTAAATCATTGGGAGGGGGAAAATGTCATGATCATAATATGACTGTCATCAGTCATTATCATATATAGGGATAAATAAAGTAAAGGGAAATACGGTGCACAATATTGTACCTCTGTGTTAAGTAACTGTTGTCTGTGTTTCACAGGTTTTTCTGTTTTACACACAATGGTGTTGACTCTTTGTATCTCTGCATCAGGATCTGCACTTCTGCTGTGCTATATGATCTACTGCAGATCACATAATAAAGGTACGTGTGTACCAGGAAAACAGTTTTATTTGCTGTAAGTTCATTGCTTCTAAAATGGGTAAACACTGAATGATGAAAATGAGATCCCAATAATAATAATAATAATAATAATAATAATAATAATAATAAATATAGTAGTAGTTTATATATATATATATATATATATATATATATATATATATGTGTGTGTGTGTGTGTGTGTGTGTGTGTGTGTGTGTGTGTGTGTGCACCTGGTATTCATCACGTTATGGGGACCAAATGTCCCCACAAGGATAGTAATACCAGTAAAATTTGACCTTGTGGGGACATTTGTGAGGTCCCCATGAGGAAACAGGCTTATAAATCATGCACAATGAGTTTTTTTGAGAAAGTAAAAGTGTGCACAGTCTCCTGTGAGGGCTAGGTTTAGGTATAGGGTAGGTGTAGGGTGATAGAAAATACAGTTTGTACAGTATAAAAACCATTACGCCTATGAAATGTCCCCATAAAACGTGTGTACATACAATGAGTAATTAAAGATATTTTGAGATGATTTTACCAGATTGATGTTGTGCGGTCAGTGTAAGCTGATAATGAAACACATAAGGTTTGGTGCGAATATGTTTTGCTGAGATGCAAAGAGTTGTGAGTTTTGTGATTTGTGGCCAAAATAGCCATTTTAAATATCTCCTGACCACTAGGTGGTGCTGTTCTGAAACTGTGCAGTTATGCTCATGTTTGTCATAACACACACCAAGTTTAGTTTAAATATGCTAAAGAGTTGCAGAGGTATAAGCTCCCATCCATTTTTGGTGATCTCTTTGTCAAATTCATTCATGTACGCGTTATTCGAGAATGGATTGACTAATTAACTTGAATTCGAAAACTTTTTGTCAGCATTGTTTGAAGATAACCTGGTCTATTTTCATGAAAATTGGAGCAACATTATAGCCACTGCCGAAAATTTTCATTATGGAAAATGATGCAGTAGTTATTAAATATTTGATTAAAAATGCAATTTACCCATTTGAATAAATGCAAGTTATTTTGTATTTTCTATCTGTAGCTTTCTGTCTTCAGATGGTTCTAGTCTTCTGTCCAAATGTGATAATGTTTCTTGCTTTTGTCTTTTGGGGTGTTTCTGAAGGTGAGTGTTTCACCAATGATTGTTTATCAGTTCATTATATCATTCAAATATGTGTTTATTAGTATAGCAATTATTAATTTTTGGTTTTGTCTCAGGATCTCTGAGTGAATCGGTCTCTTGTTGTGCTCATTATTTTCTGAGGCCTCTAATGTTGCTCTGGGCAGCTCCATTTATTAATACATTCACAGGTATGGTTCATTTCTGATGATTGTCAGTTTATAAGATAATATTGTGACTGTAATGATTTCATCTGTTTTACAGGCAAAATTCAAACATGGATTTTGTATTATAGTTCTATTGTGGAATATGTTGTTTTCTCCATTGTTGTTTATTCAGGTAAGTATAATCGGGCATCACTCAACAGTTATTACTGTGAACACATGGAAATGTGCACTAACAGCTGAGCAAAAATTACAACATTTTAATTTTGTAATATTTTGAAAATCCTGCAAATATGGAACAGTAACATGACATTAACACTTCAATGTGTTTTTTTTTTTTTTGGTTTTATATAGTAACTTTCAGGAGGGTGTACTCATTTTTGCAAGATAGCATTTTATCACTTTCATTTAAAAAAATGATATATATATCTTACCTGCCTGAATTATTTTGACATGCTTGATCAAGCTGACTTGCCAGAACATTATTTCTTTAAATAACCCTAACATGTCTTGTAGGTGAAGAGTAATTGCTGAATTTAAGTTTCAGAGGGGATGTACTCATTTATGATGTGCACTGTATATGATTCAACATAACTAACTCACTACCTGAGCAGTTTTTTTTTTTCACCAGATACTTTATTACTCTTACTCAAGTAACTATTACAATTATTTTTACATGAATAATTATTTCTGTAAGTACTTGTATTTTTACGTGAGTACAGTTTTTGTACACTACCTCATCTTTGTGTCTGATTTAAAGCTGCATGTCGTGTGGTTCAATTAAAATTGTTTAATACTCAGCTAGCTGTGGATTATCCCATACTTGGTTTTGCTGCTTTTTGGTGATTGTTAATTTGATCTCTGCTTGTTGTTGCAGTTCTTTTAAAATCTGCCTGGGACAAAAGTCTGAATTACACAAGATTTGAGAGTGTCATGATAATGTTTCTTTTTGTAATATTGTTTGTCTTCTGCCTCTTCTATATTATTTTCTGTGAGTATTTATATTTTAAATCTATACAGTTTAATGATTTGTCAAAGGTTTTGGCCATAGGTTTGCATACACCTTGCAGAATCTTCAAAATGTTATTAATTTAAAAGCAATTCAAAGGTTCTAAAAGTTCAAAGGTTTACACTTAAATCTTAATGTGTATCACTACATGAGTCCTTGTATGTTCTGAACAGTTAAGCCCGGGACACATCAAGCTGACTTTAATGACCTAGCGGCAATGAAAGTTGTTGTTACCTCATGTAGGCTGAGCACTGACAATAGTCAACTGCACATACATGAGAGGAATTAACTGTCTACATCAGCAGATATCTGTAGTCTATATTTGTAATTCAATAGGAGAAACCAAAACAAGGATAACCTAACAAACAAAGCAATGCTTGCTTAACTTTTGAATATCTTCCTGAACATCAAATCATGCACCAATGCCAAGGAGGAGGCAACACTCAGAGAGGAGTGACCCCTCGCTCTTGTGATGCATGGCTCGCCTTGTGTCTAATACACCAAGGTGAAGGCATCCACTATCCATTATATCAGGATCTCTAGATGACATGAGATGCTTTTCTTATGGAGATTTACCAAGAAGGGGCTGTCAAAGAAGCATCAGGTCAGAAAATCAGATCCGGGTGGGCCAACAGGGCACAACTATCAAGACTCACTCGGGAAAACACATACTTGCGTAGGCCCAAGGGCCAGCTGTGTGCCAGCACATCCATGCTGAAGGTCAACTCTGTCAGGGAGTAAAAGAGGAGGCAGTTGGAGGACTCACGGGAAGCAAATGGGTGTCCCCAAATAGACTACATATCGATTCCATATCAGTTGGACCACCTGGGGGTGCAGTGTTTCTATTCTGCTGGGAAAGTGAGCCACATCTGACTCCAGAGGAGGAGATGGTGGGCAAGTTGTGACGTGACGGGAGCATAGACCTCTTTGGTGGTTGATGTATGCAGTTATCGCAGTGTTGTCCATTTGGACATGCTTGCTCTGATGTAACGGTCAAAGTCAGTGCAGGGCCAGTAGTACTGCCTGCAACTCAAGGCAATTGATATGCCGAGTTCCTGGAGTTCCAAGAGCCCGAAGCTGCATGCCCATTGCATACAGCACCCAACCCATTGTAGAGGCATCTGTTGTAACAAGAACATGCCTGGAGACTTGTTGTAAGGGTGCTCTTGGCCATAGAAAAGCCAGACCCAACCAAGGGCTGAAAGTCTGGTGACAGCATGATGGTGCACACTGATTGTGCAGTGGCTCCATTTCGATCTCAGGAATCAGCCATGCAGCCAGTGCTAAAGGAGTCTCATATGCATCAATCTGAACAGCAATACCATGGCTGCGGATGCCATAATTGCTGGTAGCCTCTAAAGTTGTTACAGTTGAACCACTGTTTTGCCCCTGAATGTAGTCAGTGCTCACACAACGAATCGAGAGAATGCGCTACGATGAACAAGTCGTGAGTACTGTCCAGTGGAGAAAACCTAAGCCGAGCTTTTATCCGCTGATGCAGCGATAGCTATCCAATCCACTTTAGGAGCATACTCTTTTATTTGATAAAGTGCCCAGGGGGAATCACTGCACTAATCTGTGCTGAAACACAGCTGAATGTGCCATTAGAATTACCAGTAGCAATTGAGTTTCTGATTGTCTTCTGCTTTTCTCTACTCTCTGAGGGGATCCCCCAGTCAGTAGTGACTTAATATTGAATGTGGCTGACTGAAATGGAACCACTGTTGTTAAGGAAAATCCTTTAGGTCCTGCACATTCTTTGCTTTTCAAGTATATTGTGCATATTTGAACCCTTTCCAACACTGACTGCACATTATGAGATCCTTCATTTCATACTGGAGACAACTTGAGGGACTTATACACATTAGGGTGAAGCTAAGTTGGAGTCTACAGTCGTGGCCAAAAGTTTTGAGAATGACACAAATATTAGTTTTCACAAAGTTTGCTGCTAAACTGCTTTTAGATCTTTGTTTCAGTTGTTTCTGTGATGTACTGAAATATAATTGCAAGCACTTTATACGTTTCAAAGGCTTTTATCGACAATTACATGACATTTATGCACAGAGTCAGTATTTGCAGTGTTGGCCCTTCTTTTTTTTAGGACCTTTGCAATTCGACTGGGCATGCTCTCAATCAACTTCTGGGCCAAATCCTGACTGATAGCAACCCATTCTTTCATAATCACTTCTTGGAGTTTGTAAGAATTAGTGGGTTTTTGTTTGTCCACCCGCTTCTTGAGGATTGACCACAAGTTCTCAATGGGATTAAGATCTGGGGAGTTTCCAGGCCATGGACCCAAAATTTCAACGTTTTAGTCCCCGAGCCACTTAGTTATCACTTTTGCCTTATGGCACGGTGCTCCATCGTGCTGGAAAATGCATTGTTCTTCACCAAACTGTTGTTGGATTGTTGGAAGAAGTTGCTGTTGGAGGGTGTTTTTACCATTCTTTATTCATGGCTGTGTTTTTGGGCAAAATTGTGAGTGAGCCCACTCCCTTGGATGAGAAGCAACCCCACACATGAATGGTCTCAGGATGCTTTACTGTTGGCATGACACAGGACTGGTGGTAGCGCTCACCTTTTCTTCTCCGGACAAGCCTTTTTCCAGATGCCCCAAACAATCGGAAAGAGGCTTCATCGGAGAATATGACTTTGCCCCAGTCCTCAGCAGTCCATTCGCCATACTTTTTTGCAAAAGATCAATCTGTCCCTGATGTTTTTTTGGAGAGAAGTGGCTTCTTTGCTGCCCTTCTTGACACCAGGCCATCTTCCAAAAGTCTTCGCCTCACTGTGCGTGCAGATGCGCTCACACCTGCCTGCTGCCATTCCTGAGCAAGCTCTGCACTGGTGGCACTCCGATCCCGCAGCTGAATCCTCTTTAGGAGACGATCCTGGCACTTGCTGGACTTTCTTGGATGCCCTGAAGCCTTCTTAACAAGAATTGAACCGCTTTCTTTGAAGTTATTGATGATCCTATAAATTGTTGATTTAGGTGCAATCTTAGTAGCCACAATATCCTTGCCTGTGAAGCCATTTTTATGCAATGCAATGATGGCTGCACGCATTTCTTTGCAGGTCACCATGGTTAACAATGGAAGAACAATGATTTCAAGCATCACCCTCCTTTTAACATGTCAAGTCTGCCATTCTAACCCAATCAGCCTGACATAATGATCTCCAGCCTTGTGCTCGTCAACATTCTCACCTGAGTTAACAAGACGATTACTGAAATGATCTCAGCAGGTCCTTTAATGACAGCAATGAAATGCAGTGGAAAGTTTTTTTTCGGGATTAAGTTAATTTTCATGGCAAAGAAGGACTATGCAATTCATCTGATCATTCTTCATAACATTCTGGAGTATAAGCAAATTGCTATTATAAAAACTTAAGCAGCAACTTTTCCAATTTCCAATATTTATGTAATTCTCAAAACTTTTGGCCATGACTGTAATATGTGACACTGAAGTACAGTATAATGGGCAGACAAAATGAGATCTTTAAACAAAATAAAAATAATTTATGCTCATCATCTTGTTTAATTAAAACTTAATGCATTCTTGAGCTCACAAAACAAAATATTGATCATCCATGTAATGACAAACTGTATCAAGTATATGTAAACTTTTGAATTAATCTGTTATGAGAAATAGCTTGCTCAAAACAGTACTAAATAATAATAATAATAATAATAATAATAAAGATTCCTCTTAAATGATTCTGCAAGGGCTATGTAAACTAATGACCACAAATGTATCTCTAACAGGATTTTTTAGAGGGAAAAATAGGGAGATACAATTCTGTCCAGCTGAAAACATGGATAACTGAAATGAATGTAGACTTGTGCTGATTATGTTGTAAAGATTTTATCTTCTTTTTAAAAGTCATGATGAAGTTTAGTCACATTAATGTCGCACATCATTACAAAACAAAATCAAACGTTGAGGTCCTTTTATTAAATATAGTTTCTTCTTTCTTTTTTTTCTCTCTGATACAGTAATAATTTCAGTCATAGAAGAATTAAATCGACGGATAGTTAGTATATTCAGGGTTCTGGCCCGTACAAGCTTCGAAGTTCTTCCTTCATTTCAGTTCATCCTCCTGTTTTATGCCTTCGGATCTGCCAGAGGAGGTGAGCTCACATTTATCAAACTATTTACATTTGTTCAGGGGCGGACTGGGACACAAATTCAGCCCTGGCACTGTAGCCACACCAGCCCACATTACCACACCGACACAGCCCCACCCACGGACACGCACATTCACTACTTATATTGGTGTACAGATGGTGAAATATAAGCAGTACCATATGTAATAGATATTTAAACATTTAATGTATGTGACTGGAACAAAAACAACCCATTTATAACAAATTTATACATACAGTAAAAACTAAATAAAAAATAATCTGTGAATCTTGTAGAGTCCGTGTGCTGTCTGTTTATGCCTTTGTCTGCTATTACTTATTATAGGAGTAACCTGTGAATGTGTGTCACACACACACACACACACACACACACACACACACACACACACACATGTCTGGTTTATTATCTTTGTGGGGACTCTCCATAGGCACAATGGTTTGTATACTGTCCACACTGTATTTTCTATCCCCTTACCCTAACCCTACCCCTAAACCTAACCCTTACAGAAAACTTTCTGCATTTTTACTTTCTCAAAAAATCTCATTTTGTATGATTTATAAGCTTTTGCACCCAATGGGGACCACAAGCCGGTCCCCACAATGTCAAAAAATTCAGGTTTTACTAACCTTGTGGGGAC
>NW_026129850.1:0-5000 GCF_022985175.1 Labeo rohita | reverse complement strand
CATTTGCTTTTACAGGAGACATTAAAACAGTGATCTCAGACCACAGGTTAAAAAGAGAATTCACCCAAAACATTAAAACTGTCCATCTTCAAGGTCCAGATTTTATAATAAATAATAAAATAAAAGAATAAATTACATTTTCAGTTTGCTTTTCTCCAAACCATATCACCAGGTGGTGATTCTAGGATTATTTATTTATTTTTATGATTATTATTATTATTATTTTATTTTTTTTTTTTTTTTTCAAGTGAGGGGCCCAAGAGGGATCTTAATTATGTAAAAATGTAGATATCTAAATAATTCAAAGCTCTGTAAGCAATAAACAGTGATACCTTAGCTTTTAATTGCATTTATTCACTGTTGTAAACCAGAACAGTATTATACAATTTGCATGAACTTTTAGACCACAAATTAATCTGTGCGATCAAGTCGATGATATCGCTGGAAATTAAGAGCTAGCTTAATTTCTAGCTTTTGTAGTTTTGTTTAGCCTTTGAGAATGTATTATTCTTAGAGAAAATGACCAAATTATTGTAAGCATGCCGCTCTACACTATCCATCTATCCATCCAGTCTCCTTAACAGCTTTTACCTGCTCTTATTCCCAGCCCTTGCGACAGTTTAAAAGTGAAAGTAAAAACGAAAGAGAAAGGTCGCTGTTCTGCAGTTGGACTGACGCTTTCCACTGCAGTGAAATCAAGGAACTTTTGGTAAGTGGTCTTTTATTCAATAATCACTAAAAAGATGGTGACTATCAGAGATGGCAAAAGTACACACATCCTTCACTCAAGCAGAAGTACAGATACTTATGTTTAAAAATACTAAAATAGAAAAGTACTGAAGAATAGAAAAAATAGAAGTACTTTTTTACTTAAGTTAAAGTAAAGAAGTATGGGCTTAGACATGTACTTATGTACATTTAGAATTAGGGGGGAAACCATCAGGAACCCTTTAGTCTCAAGTTCCGCCATTTTCCAGAGGAGCAACCTACCTGCAGTCTCCAGAAGTATAAGGTGTCAGGTTCTCAAAGAATTTGCTTGGGTAAAAAAAAAAAAAAAAAAAAAAAAAAAAAAAAAAAAGTCCTCAATACTTAATAAGAATCACATGCTGAATTTTGTACGGATTTTTATAGGCTTTGTAGACAGATAGGTTGACTCTGGAAGGGCCAGCACCACATCCTCTTGTACCACTGTTTGAAGAATTTATCTTCCAGAATCTGACAGTAAGTTTTGAAAGATCATTTTTAGTACATTTCTGCAAGACAGACCTTTCAGGATGGGAGATGGATTTAAAATGATCTCCCAAAACTTACTGCCAGGTTCTGATACCTACTTATTGGTATGCATTTTGCATCTTGTTAAAAAGTTCTGACAGGTTCCAACACGTTTGCGTCATGAGATTAGGTAGCAAAATATGAGAACAGTAAGGCCTGTTGGTAGGGAGTATGTGTGATTTAAGAAAAATGTAATTACATTTTCAGCATGACATTTTTTTCTTCTCCAAACCTAGTCTGTAGGGTAAAACACCCTCCAGTCATATGGGCGAACATGCCTCCAGAGATGCTTTTGCTAATCTGTAAAAAAAGAAAGAGCAGAAAGTGGATCAGGATCACGTATCACCATAAATGGATTTTCATCCATTGATGTGGACCTGCTTGTCTTTTTTGTTCATGTTCTTTCATCTTTCCTCCGGTAGACTCATTAACATAAACAGCAGCTGTTATCACTTGTAAAGTGAACTTAATTGATTAATTAACTGCATGGATAATTCAACATTCAACACTAAAAAAATTCTACATTTTTAACAGCTGTGGGAGGGACTCCAGCTATATACACCTAGCTCTGTATGTTTAACACTGGTGATGTTTGAGATTTTCATGGTTCATATGTTAAAACAGGTCTTAACGCCCGCAGTAGTGAAAGTAAAAGCATTTATTTGAACTTATAGGGTACATGTCCTATGAAGGGCACTGAAAAAAAAAAAAAAACTAGTTGAAATCAAGTGACCTTCTGTGTTTATGTTATGGAATTTAAACCACTTGTATTCTTTCAGAGCGTTTGTTAGTGTCAGGATCAGATGAGTCCATATCTGTCTGTGGGTGAGGACATCACTATAAACTGCTCTGTAGACTTTCACATCACACCTGAATACACTGAAAAGGTTTTTTTTTTATGGCAGATGAAGATGAAGATATTCTGATTGTGCTCTACCAAAACAATGAGGTTTTTCCAGATTCATCTGATGAGCGATACAGAGGCAGAGTTGAGTTCTTCACTGCTGAAATCCCCAAAGGAAACTTTTCTCTCAGACTGAAGAGTGTCAGAACAGAGGATAAAGGAGTTTTCATGTGTATGTTTACAAGTGTTTGCTGGAGGACTTTCAGCCAATGCAACTGCAGAACATGGGGCACCTAGGTGAGTTGACAAAATAAAGAAAGAAAGAAAGAAACAAGTAGATAAGGCAGTTTCTTTTTACAGCTATAAATATCTTGTTTGCAAAGACCATATTCACCAACTCCATTCACAACTGCATATATTTAGCCTTTTTAAACACTTCACCATTGTCAAAACACTTTCTAATAAACATTTGTAAAGTTTTTTGGGATTTTGCTAATTATCTTCAATATTAATCTGAATATTTTAAATATTTAATTTATTTATTTAAACAAATTGTATTTGGAGAGATTGAGTTGAGAGAGCTTTACAAGAAAAGTGAGTAATATTGATTTATTTTTAAGTTAATTAGGTCAACATTTTATTTCATTTAATTTTTATTTATTTATTCATTTTTACATTGTGGTGCACACAGTATCTATCACAACATATACTCAGTATAAGCATCATTTCTACTTTTTTATATCAAGTGTAAATATCCATGCAGGATGCATTAATGTAGGAAATCCTTTTAAAGAATCAATGGCCTTAATTAAAAAAATTTGTTTTCTAATTATTTTAAATGATTTTAAAATGAAGTGTAGTACAGCTCGACAGTCCAAATGTAAATGTTAAATGATTAACCATTTTTGACAGGTTTTTCTACTTTGCACATAATGGTGTTGGTTCTCTGTATTGTTTCTGGATTTGGAGCTTTACTTCTGTTCTGCTGTTTGATCTACAGCAGTTACAACACAGGTGTGTTTATAAAAAGAATCATATTTCCATACATCATATTTTCTGTAATAAATTTTGTGTGAGTTACTGTAAGCGTCTTTCTCATTGCTTGCACAGCTTGCTCAAGCAGAACAAACTTCAGAACAAACTTCTGGAAAATTCAGGTTTCACTTGTCATTTGTCCAAACATATGCATGTTTTTGCCTTCATCTTCTGGGGTCTTACTGAAGGTGAGTTCACAAAAAGCACAATAGTAAGAATGTGACAATGTGGTTTTATTATTCTTATTCTTATTCTTATTCTTATTCTTATTCTTATTCTTATTCTTATTCTTATTGTATTATGCAGATGCTTTTTTTCATTTCTAACTCAAGATTACTGTGTTGATATGTTATGTTTGTTTATTCTTTCTTGATGTGATTCTTTATCACCATTACCATACTTTTTTTTTTTTTGTGATTTCATCTTATACCCAACATTTAATGCTCTGTTCCAGGATTTGATAGTGAGATAATCAGTTGCTGTGCTCTTTATATTCTGAGACCTGTTATATTGTTTATGTATCTTCCAGGTATGTATTAGAATTTAAAGTTTTGTTTGTTTGTTTGTTTGTTTGTTTGCAACAGTAAACTTGTTTGTAACTTGTTTGTTAGAACAGTAAAAATAGCTAAAAAAAAAAAAAAAAATTGGTACTGAATGATTTAAAAAAAAAAAAAAAATGTTTTAAAAACGTGTGATTTGTTTTTTTTTTTTCGAGAGTTAAAATCAAATCAAAATTTATGTTTTTTTGCTTTTAGTATATCAATAAGCTAGTATGCTCCAAAACAATTAAACAAGTCACATTTACAAGATGTAAGCATCCAAAACTTACTGTCTCTCACTTCCGCCAATAAGGATCAACAATTTTGATGACATCACCCTGCGCTTCAGCTTCTCATCAAACTTTCTGTCCAATCAAATGCTCTTTAGACTCTGAAGTGTCCCACACACTACACTATAAATAGATGCCAAAGCTACAGCTGAAATCAGTCACTTGTTCACAGAGTTAGTATTTTCTGTACAGTCATATGCATGAGTCAGTGCAGACCATAAAACATATCGGATCTGTTCTACACATAACACTATTTCATAGTGTATGTGGGGGTCAGTATACAATGCACGTGATGTCAATTTCATCATCAGAATATTACTTTGTACGCACAGGTTGCATGTGCGCATTGAATTTGTTTTGTAGTAGATAGTTGTTCCACAAGGTGGCAACACTGTCCTAGGCCGTTGTTTTACAGTAGAAAACAAAATGCCTGCAAAATTACAGTACAGTTAGAGGTTTTAGGCAGTTGTGTAAAAATGCTGTAAAATGAGGATGCTATCAAAAATAATTTCATAAATATATATTCTTTTTCAGTTAACCTCCATTACCTAAATTGAATCAACATTTGGCATGACCATCCTGTGCGTCCAGCAGCTTTTTCCGTAGGTGCACTTGCACATGGTTTTTCAGGTAGCTTTGCAGGTAGGTCTCTTGAAGCATCTTGGAGACGTTGGCACAGTTCTTCTGGATTTAGTCTGTCTGAGTTATTTTTGTTTCTTAGTGTCATTTCAGACAGACTCAGATCAGATTTAGATCAGAACCCTGTGTGGAGCACTGGCTGTTGTCCATGTGCAAACAAAAATCTTACTGGATTATTGCAATGAATGGCAAAATGAATGTTTGGAAATGTAAACGGATACACTGACACACAGGAAAAGATAGAAATAACTGACTTAAATCCACTTTTTAGCTGGTAAAAATACTAGTGCTCTAATAATTTTGGCCACTACTGTATACTGAGTCTTGAGCTTCTCACTGCAAAGCCAAGAAAGCAGTTTCCAACTAGCAGTATGAGACTGA
>NW_026129849.1:0-33408 GCF_022985175.1 Labeo rohita | reverse complement strand
ATCTTGATATTGATGGACAAATTTGCTCATTTTGTGGTCTTGATGAAACAGATTTTTTTTTTGTGATTGAAGAATATCCAATATACTTTGGGTTAATTTAAGTTTTTATATTTTAACCTTACTAATGTGACCTAAAGTTTTATCCTCAAGATATTTTTAATTGCAAAAAGAACAAAATTGTCGACTCTTTAAAACGTTGTTAATTTCTTTATGTCCATAATTTTTCATTCACAAGCAAAAGTGGCTCAAATTTCCTTTCCCCTGCTCTTTTTGTTGTTATGGCCCGAGCACTGCAGTGCAAGGACCCTATTGGAATTGCTCCGTTTATTATTATTCCGCTTCTTCTTTTCCAAAGTAAAAAGTCTTTTTGAGGGCCTAAACATGCTCAAAAACTCACGAAACTTTGCACACGTGTCAGTCCTGGCGAAAATTTACATCTGATATGGTTTTCAGAAGTGGGTGTGGCAAAATGGCTCGATAGCGCCACCTATAAAATTTCAACGGAGTGCGCCTCGAGCTACGTTTCACATACATGTACGAAACTCGGTACACAGGTGTAACACACCAATACCTACAAAAAAGTCTCCCGGTACAACATCCTAAACCCAACAGGAAGTCCGTTATATTGAATTTCCTGTATGCTTTTTGTGCAGTTTTTGCCGTTTTCAGGCCTCGTACTTTAACGAACTCCTCCTACAGTTTTAATGTCCAATCTGCCCCAAACTTCACACGTTTGATAACAGTCCGGTCCTGAACACATGTCAGTGCCCATATTCAGTTATAGTCATAGCGCCACCTGCTGACAACAGGAAGTGACATGTTAAATACTGTTACGAACTCCTAGCAACATATTAAAAGCATTAGTAAGTTTTAAATGGGCTAGCAACATGCTAGAATCATGCTAAAACATGCTAGCAACACTTAGCTAAGAGCTAAAGCATGATATTAATACAAAGAAACAGGAAGTTACTGTAACTCAGGCAAACAATGTCCAATCTGCCTCAAACTTCACGTTTGATAAGATTCATGTCCTGAACACGTCAGTGCCCATATTTAGTTATAGTCATAGCGCCACCTGCTGACAACTGGAAGTGACATGTTTAACACTGTTACGGACTCCTAGCAACATATAGAAAAGCGTTAGCAAGTTTTAAATTGGCTAGCAACATGCTAGAATCATGCTAAAACATGCTAGCAACACTTAGCTAAGAGCTAAAGCATGATATTAATACAAAGAAAAAGGAAATTGATGTAACTCATGCAAACAATGTCCAATCTGCTCCAAACTTAACATGTTTGATAAGAGTCCTGGTATGAACACATGCCCATGCCCGTATTCAGTTATAGTCATAGCGCCACCTGCTGGCAACAGGAAGTGACACGTTTAATACTGTGATACACCATTAGCAACACACTAAAATAAACCATTGAGAGCTAAACTTGCTAAAATAAAAATAAAAAAAAAAACATGCTAGCAACACTTAGTAAGTCATGAAACAGGAAGTTGTTGTAATTCATGCAAACAATGTCCAATCTGCCCCAAACTTCACAGGTTTGATAAGAGTCCTGGCCTGAAGATATCTACATGCTCATATTCAGTTATAGCGCCACCTGCTGGCAACCAGAAGTGACGTTTAACACTGTGATGGACTATTAAAAGCACAGCAAAATATGCCATATTGTGCTAAACATGGTAAAAACACTTACTAAGTGCTAATGCATGCTATTAATGCCATGAAAGAGGAAGTTGTTGTAACTCAGCCATACAATGTCCGATCTGCCCCAAACTTCACATGTTCGATAAGAGTCCTGACCTGAACACATCTAAAGGCCAATATTCCATTGCAATCATAGCGCCACCTGCTGGCAACAGCAAATTACTTGTTTTACACTAACTTAAACATGCAATGTCCAATTTGCACCAAATTTGAAATGTTTGGCAAGAGTCTTGGCCTGAACACATCCAAAGGCCAATATTCCATTATAATAATACCGCTATCTGTTGGCAGCAGGATATGTCATGTGTTACACTAACTCAAGCATGCCATGTTCAATCTGCACCAAACTTCATATGTTTGATAAAAGTGCTGGCCTGAACACATCTACATGCCTATATTCAGTTACAGACATAGCGCCACCAGCTGGCAGCTGGAAGTTTTGCACATTTAAATGACTTCAACATATTCCTCCTATGTTTACTATATTAAAAGCATATGGCCCACCGTTCGCTATTTCCCTAAAGCCACCGATCGGCGGTGAGCCCGGATGCGAGGGCCCGCCCATCGCTGCTTGCAGCTTTAATTAAATTTAATTATCTTGTTTCCCTCAGGGTTATAGAAAACAAACAAACAAACAAAAAAAAGTATATTTTTATGCATTATGATGAATTATTCAAAGATATTTAACCTTTTTAAATGTGCTTTAATGTGCTTTTTGTTGTTTAAGATACAACCATCTTTCCCTGATTTTACATATAAATATAATTTCTGCAATAAAAACCAAAAAAAAGGCATGAGCGACAGGTGCACTAACACCTCATAGCATACTTACTACTTAAAAATTACTACTTACTACTTAAAAATTAAGATTAATGAATTACATTGCTAGCCCACTCTGACCCTTACAATAACAATGATAAATGCTGATCAATACTTAATAATATTACTTTTTTTATTATTTATTTATTTATTATTTATTTTTATTTTATTTATTTTTTTGACTTGTCTAAATAAAAATATACCTGTTGATAAGTCACCTCATGGCCCCTTTCGCCTGGTTATTATTGACCTCGTTAGGTCATCTTACTACATGCGTTTGGGAATGTTTTGAATAAAAAGGAAAAAATAAATAAAACATAAGTATATGGCTGCTGTCTCACATGATGACAGACAACTACACGGTCTATTATAACCTACATACTTATAGCAGCCTAGATATGTAGCTTATTTGCGCGCATCAGTGAGTAGCTCTCAAAACGTGCGTTTTACACCCGGTTTCGGGTGTTTTTGTACCAGAATTAGAAATTTCAATGAAGAGAAGAACTACAGATCACTTGGCAATATGTACAGTAGGGTTGATGAAGAAAATAATTATATGTTCATTCTCCAGTTCAGCATTGATTTCAATTAAGTCGATATAATCAAAGAACAGGCGGTACTGCATATATGAAATTTATTCAGCATTCAGAGAGTAAATGTGCTAATAGTATTTATGTGGATTCCAGCACACATAAGAATTAAAGGGAACAAAGTTACAGATGTTTTAGCTAAGGAGGCATGTAGACTAGATGAGATTATAGAAAGCGCATATAGAAAATCAAAAGCAAAAGTAATAGTTAGGAATAGTATAATAAAGGAATGGCAGTATAACTGGGATAGGGAAGTAATAGGCAGACATTACTATAGAATCCAGGAGAAAGTAGGAAGCAGGAGGGTATGTAAAGGAAACAATAAAAGGTATGATTACACAATTGAGAATGGGACACACAGGGTTAATTAAAACATTATATCTAATAGGGAAACATCCCACTGGCTGATGTGATCATTGTCAGGAGGAGAAATCAGTGGAACAAAAGTACATATAGCAGAAAGAGAAGTATTAAAAGTTAGGGAACAAAGTTCTATAGAAATTACCATTAAATACATACTTAATGGGCATAACAATGAAAGTTTATTAAATTATCTGAGAACAACTGGCTTTATTAATGGGATTTAAATTATTATTATTATCTGGGAGGTATTTCACTCAGGCCCACACTCCTGTATAGTAGGGGGCGGTAACGCACTGGATGTCGGCCGCCATTAAAAACAACAAAGAAGAAGAAGAAGAAGAAGAAGTGGAAACGATTCTCATCCCCTAGTGGTCAAGCGATGTATTAGTTTAATTTCTGATGGTATGTTCATCTGCTTTTTGTGAGTTTATATAAGGCAGCTTTTATGTTTACCATACAGAATCATTAGGTGGATACACATACATTTGATTGATACGGGATGTCATTTATGTAAAAGGAAACAACATGACTGCAGACCAACACACACACAGACACACACACACTATATATATATATATATATATATATATATATATATATATATCGCAATGGGTGGTAGTATTGGTATTGCGGGAGTTTTCTAAACAACAAAGATGGAAATTGTTCCAGACATGAATGATTCCTCTGTTTGATCCTCTGATCTTTGTGCTGCATGAATCTGGTGAAAAGTCCCTCAGCAGACCCGAATGTTACATAATGTTAGTCTATATTGTATCGTGTTAGACGTGTGCTCTTTTGACCAGTAAAACAACCACTTTTGTACTCACTTTTGTTGCCAGCTGTTTTACAATAATGGCTGTATGTTGAGTTATTTTTAGGGGACAATAAATATACACTATACAAGCTGCGCATTGACTACTCTAAAATATATCCAAGTTTCATTTCTATAGTATTGTCCCTTGAGAAGATATTCTAAAATTATTGCTGAAATGTGAGGGGTGTACTTACTTTTGTGAGATACTGTACATACATACACAGGCTACACAGAGAGATTCCTTGCTCTGATAGATTATTCATAGAAAATGGCATGGACCTTTAGGCCTTGTTCGTGAAGACCATTTGTAATGAAAGTGTCCAGTTCCTCCAGATACTCAAAGATTAATAAAAAAACATCTCTTGCTTCATCCGATTCTCCCCCGAGGTAGTCTTTGATGGCATTCTGTTGATTTTTACTGTCCATCTGGAGAAAGGCAGGCCATTTCACCGCCCCACAGAATAACTCACAGTGACTTTGTGTCCAGCAATGTCCATTGCATGTGGTCCTCCAAGTAAATAGTGATGAGTCATTTTCTTTACTGGTGAAACTGCAGCAGGCCCCTCATCCCTGGAGAACTGCCCTGCATCAGGCTTGGATTGAAAATCTGTAGAATGATGCAAAACATTGACAAACTTTATGTAATCTTTCCATTAATACAGAAGAATACAAAGATAATTTGTGACAGATACACAGTTATCCAGCAAGATTTAGTTAAATGACGCGGTTGCTCAACCAAGCTACTGTGCATGGGTACTGTGATCAGTGTACACTGCCCTCCAATAGTTTGGAAACACAAAGTGTGGTTTTGGACGATATCAGCATAAATCCATATCATTTTTTGGTGCAAATACATTAAAGCAATTTGACATTATCATTGAAGACCGGTAATAATAATTTAATTTTGATTACATAATAATGGCAATATATACATGTCAAAGTCAGACATGCCCCTTCGCCAGCTGTGGTGCCTGGTTACTGGTTTAAACTTGGCCCAGGTTTTTAAAAGATTTTTGGGTCAGCACACCTTAATTGATTGCCATTTAGCTTTAGAATACAATGTATTTAGGCCCAGATTATACAGAGCTGTAATAGCTGCTAATGGTGGATATTTTGATGAATCGAAAATTTAAGATTTTTCTGTGTATAAACTGTTTATGTAATAAAATATGTTTTCGTAGTTTGTGTTGTCCCTTATCAGTGCAAAATTATCACGAATTAAAAAGGATTCCCAACAAACATGAGACGTCCACCGGACGTGCAGATCATGTCTATATTCCGACAAAGACGTTGAAATGACGTCGTTTGGACGTACAGTGCTCAGTGGGTTCATGCCATGTCATACTGTATGTATTTAAGTGTTTTGTGTGTCTGAGTGGTTGAGATTAGTGTTATGTGTGTATGTGCAAAAATTGCACACTGATTCAGCACTCATTTTACTGAATCATCTGATATCTGTCTATCTAAACATGTACACATGTATTTATTTGTATATACACACACACATACAGTGTACTGATTCATACGTTATTTATGACATAAAATGAATGCTGAATGAACGTGCATTTTTTCATCTCACCCTCTCTCTCGCTCGCTCCTCGCACGCACACACACACACACGCACACACACAGACACACATATATATATAGCTAAAACATGCCTTTGTAGTTCAAAACTTATAAGTTACTAAGTGTACCGAACTGTTATTTATGCACACAAACGACGCAACATTGTTAAAGTTTTTTTTTTTTTTTTTTTTTTTTTTTTTACTTACCGACACGGCAAACTACTTCTTTTTAGCGGTTTGCAAACAACAGCACAACATCTTCTTATCGATGCTTCTTCATGTTTCAAAATGAATAAAATTGTGACATATTTGGACATGGGCGTGGCTTTTGACGTCACATTCCTCGTAGCGTCGTCTAATGCCTTTTAATCTGAGTCCGTTTCTTCTGATGCCTAATTGTACGAGACCTGACACCCGACACCTGACGTCGTTTTAACTGAGACCTGAAGCCTTTTAGTCTGAGGCATGACACCTTTTTATTTTATGACTGACGTCTGAGGATGTCCTAAAATGTACACTGTACTACGGATGTAGATGAGTTTCATTTGAGTGGCATGAATGAAAATCTAAAAATATTTAAAGAATATTGAAAAATAGCCTATTGATAATTGAAAATGGGGTCCCTATAAATGCTTAGGTCAAGTGATTTGGTATAATAATATTCTGAAAGCAACTTGCTCTAATAGCGTGATACATCAGCACACAAACTAATCAAAAGGCCAGGCAGTTTTACGCTCCTGCTGTTCCTGATTCGTCCAGTAGGGGGAGGAGGATATAGGGTGAAATAACACGATTAAATCGACGCTTGAAACTTTCTTCCATAGATGCTGACTTTTTTTTTTTTTTTTAATAAACGCTACATTATAATATCAGATAGACAGTGTGATGATCTGCACTACAGATATCAAATATACAGATATCTGTAGAAATTCACTCCCTTACGAAAATTAACCATGATTTAACTATAAAAAAAGAACTTGGTTAAACTATGGTAAACACCAATTAACACGATTTTGCTACACTAATAATATTCAACCATGGTATTTACAGTAAAACTGTTGTAGTTTTGCTCTGCTAGTTGTGCTCTGGTAACAAAGACAGTTTCTTATCATGCAAGCTGTGATTAGCTTCTCTTAGACAAGTGTGAAGCTGCGTCCAATCGCCACATACAGGCAAGATAGTGGGATCATCCGTGACTCGTTCGCTGTCGGTTGGCATTAAGGGGTGTCTTTACTATTTTTTTTTTTTTTAACTTGCTTTGAAATATTTGAATGAAACATATGGAGACATAATACAGATCATACCGATGCAAAGCGGTCAACAGAAAGTTGGCCCCGCTACTCGCCCATTCCTCCAAACAAATACACCGCCACTTAAAATAAAGGAAAAGGAAGTGATCACCAGTGAACCCTCGTGACAGCGAATAGCCAATAAGAAACAAGAACAACAAATTAATGCTCTTACAAAAGTGTTTAATGTAAAATTGTAAGAATTAAGTTTAATAAAGTGTTTATGTAATTGTGTTTTTAACCAGCAAAAATCCTTTAGTTTGTTTCAAACTTGGTTTGTGTTTCAGGTGTTCCTGCTGCTGAACGAGATGAAATGAAGACACTGAGGCGGGGAGAATCTGTCAGTTTTGATACTGGAGTACGGTGGCCGAGAGAGCTCAACGCGCTGCAACTTAAGAAACACATGCAAACAGAAAAAAAGGACAACAAATTAAGAAAACATCTTCATCAGTTTGACAGCACATGTGCTGCAAATCCTCCAACGCAAACACAAATCCGGAAACGCGCTGCAAATTCTCACAACACAACCAATCACACAAACGCGCTGCAAATAACACGGACCACAACGGAAATGTTTCAGGGGGACCTCAAAAAGTGACGAACCCAGCTGGGACCTGAATTTTGACCTGATTTTAACTATTAATAAAGCGTTGCAGTTTTTTTTTTTTTTTTTTTTTGTGAACTTTGAACGTTATATTTATTTGCATGTATTTATTTATTTATATATTTATTTGCAATTAAGTTAATAACGTTTCACAGTTAAGTGTGTAATTCGTCAGATTAGTCTAATAATATCCAAAAGACCAATGAATCGTATGATCAGGATGTTAAACAAAAAACTCACCTTTTAGTTCACAGACAACACCTCTACTCTGACCAAAAGCCACTGAACTATGGGGTTCCATTTGTGCCAAAAAAATTTGTGCTTTGTACTGCACATTTGTCTTTGTCTACAGTTATTGCCTAATTATTCATGTAGATCAGTATATGTTGACGTGCATCTTGTCTGTTGACGTCGTCTTAATCTGTCGTCCTGTCGTCTTTTTCTCTGTTTTTTTTTACTGTTGTCCTAACTGTCATCTTGTTCTGTCGTCTTATTCTATCATCCTAACTGTCGTCTTGTTCTGTCGTCTTATTCTGTCATGCTTACTGTCGTCCTGTTCTGTCATCCTAACTGTCGTATTGTTCTGTCGTCTTATTCTGTCATCCTTACTGTCGTCCTGTTCTGTCGTCCTTACTGTCGTCTTGTTCTGTCGTCTTATTCTGTCATCCTTACTGTCGTCCTGTTCTGTCGTCCTTACTGTCGTCCTGTTTTGTCATCTTATTCTGTCATCCTTACTGTCGTCTTATTCTGTCATGCTTACTGTCGTCCTGTTCTGTCATCCTAACTGTCGTCTTATTCTGTCATCCTATTCTGTCATCCTTACTGTCGTCTTGTTCTGTCATCTTATTCTGTCATCCTAACTGTCGTCTTGTTCTGTCGTCTTATTCTGTCATCCTAACTGTCGTCTTGTTCTGTCATCTTATTCTGTCATCCTTACTGTCGTCTTGTTCTGTCATCTTATTCTGTCATCCTTACTGTCGTCCTGTTCTGTCATCCTAACTGTCGTCTTGTTCTGTCGTCTTATTCTGTCATCCTTACTGTCGTCCTGTTCTGTCATCCTTACTGTCGTCCTGTTTTGTCATCTTATTCTGTCATCCTTACTGTCGTCTTGTTCTGTCGTCTTATTCTGTCATCCCTACTGTCGTCCTGTTCTGTCGTCTTATTCTGTCATCCCTACTGTCGTCCTGTTCTGTCATCCTTACTGTCGTCTTGTTCTGTCGTCTTATTCTGTCATCCTTACTGTCGTCCTCTTCTGTCGTCCTTACTGTCGTCCTGTTTTGTCATCTTATTCTGTCATCCTTACTGTCGTCTTATTCTGTCATGCTTACTGTCGTCCTGTTCTTTCATCCTTACTGTCGTCTTATTCTGTCATCCTTACTGTCGTCTTATTCTGTCATCCTTACTGTCGTCTTGTTCTGTCGTCCACCACCCAGCAAAAACTCGTCGAAAACGACGTCATAAAGACAATGCCAGACTTCTAAACTGCTTTAAAATTTGGTGGAAAAGGAAAGACGAAACGACGTCTTTTTCAGGTCACATTAAATAAATCTTTCACCTAAAAAAAAAAAAAAAAAAACACTATTCTGATCACATGCCTGCATTTGATTAAACACACCGTAAAAAAAAAAAAAACAGTAATGTTATGAAATATAACTACAAAAATATTTTTTTTTTCTACGGTGACCGGGAGGGGACACCTTCGGTTCACCTTTGTCGTGGCCAGGACATATCAACTCGTGGGAACGTCATATTATGTCGTGGCCACGAGATCATTTTGTCGAGGTAACGACATATTATGTCGTGGCCACAAGATGCTATGATGAGGGAACGACATCCATTTCTCGTGGCCATGTCTTATTATGTTGAGGAATGACATGCGCTTCTCGTGGCCCCGAGTTTAATGTGTAAACAAACCTGCGTGGCCATAGTAACCCGGGATCAGAGATAGATTTATTAATATTTTACTTTGAATTAAGGAATTATTATATTAATTATTATAGAAATGAATACAATATTAAATGATAATATTATGCGATGCTGTCTACGCGAATGTTGTCTGTGCGCGATGTAGACAGCATTCAAAAGAAGTTGATCATTAATAAATATTACATAAAGTATATCAAATAGTCCTACAAACATTTCATGCATCCCACAGTCTTGTTCCATCTCTTTACTTAATGTTCTATATGTAAATACTGTAAATGCTCGACATACGTTATATGACTGGGATTTTTACTGGAATGCAGTTTAAAGGTTGAATTATATTTTATTTTGTTTAGTCTAATTATAGTGTTTCACTGAGGAATGAATCATTCACGTAGTTTAATTTGTAAATGAAAACACACTCATTTATCGTCACACACGGGCATAAATACAGTCATAAAGTCAAATCTTTATTGGCATAATTGTCAAGCACTAATAAAATTAGCCCTAACCAGTTATTAAAATAATAATAGCCTAACCATAATAATAATAATAGGCTAATAATAAATTATAAGTGACTTATAAGTGGCTATATTTTATATTTATTTTGTATCGCTTTGCCTAACGTTCTGCCCTATATGCTAGTATTTGCTATATTTTGCAAATACTGTAAACGACAATTATGCCAATAAAGTTTTGACAGAAGTTTTGATTGTATTTATGCCCGTGTGTGACGATAAATAATTTACAAATGAAACTACGCGAATATATAGGCTAGTCTATTAATTAGACGAAATAAAATAGAATATATGTCAAATTCAACCTTTCAACTGCATTCCAGTAAAAATCCCAGTCATATAGCATATTCAAATATTTACTGTATCATTTACATTCAAAACTTTAAGTAAAGAGATAGAAATTAAGGTAAAAAAATAACGAATACAAAGGAATGATACAAATATTACAGAAAAAAGAGGATCAGTTAATGGACTTACCCCACTAAACATTGGATGTCGGATAGACCTGCAGATCATGTCTATATTGGGTCCGTCGGTCCATGACCAATTATGGACATCTATTCGACGTCCAAACTAGGTCCACTATTTGGACGTCTATCCATTACCCAACTTGGACGTCATTTGGACGTCTATGGCAGTTGCAGTAAATGTGTTTTACAAAATAAAGCCTATCAACATGATTATATATATGAATACAGATTATTTATAAACAAACAAGATTTATTATCTGTATTACTATTTAACAACCCCATCGATGGACGGAAATTGGACGTCCAAAAATGACATGGAAAAGACGTCACTACGACGTCACATTGCGCAGTGGGACAAGACTGTGGGATGCATGAAATGTTTGTAGGACTATTTGATATACTTTATGTAATATTTATTAATAATCAACTTCTTTTGAATGCTGTCGGGCACAGACAACATTCGCGTAGACAGCATCGCATAATTTTATAATTTAATATTGTATTCAATTCTATAATAATTAATATAATAATTCCTTAATTCAAAATAAAATATTAATAAATCTATCTCTGATAATCCCGGGTTACTATGGTCACGCAGGTTTGTTTACGCATTAAACTCGTGGCAACGAGAAGCGCATGTCGTTTCCTCAACATAATAAGACGCGGCCACGAGGAATGGATGTCGTTCCCTCATCATAGCATCTCCTGGCCACGACAAATGTCAACCGAAGGTGTCCCCTCCCGGTCACTGTAGAAAACAAATATTTTTGTAGTTATATTTCATAATATTACTGTTTTTTGTGTTTTTTTTTTACGGTGTGTTTGATTAAATGCAGGAATGTGATCAGAAAAGTTTTTTTTTTTTTGTTTTTTTTTTTTTTTTTTTTTTTTTTTTTTTTTTTTAGGTGAAAGATGTTTTTAATGTGTCAATAAATGTTTACAGACCTGAAAAAGACGTTTCGTCTTTCCCTTTTCCACCTAATTTTAACGCAGTTTAGACGTCTGGCATTGTCTTTACGACGTCGTTTCGACGAGTTTTTGCTGGGTGGTGGACGACAGAACAAGACGACAGTAAGGATGATAGAATAAGACGACAGAACAGGACGACAGTAAGGATGACAGAATAAGTCGACAGTAAGGATGATAGAATAAGACGACAGAACAGGACGACAGAACAAGACGACAGTTAGGATGACAGAACAGGACGACAGAACAAGACGACAGTTAGGATGACAGAACAGGACGACAGAACAAGACGACAATTAGGATGACAGAACAGGACGACAGAACAAGACGACAGTTAGGATGACAGAACAGGACGACAGAACAAGACGACAGTTAGGATGACAGAACAGGACGACAGAACAAAATGACAGTTAGGACAACAGTAAAAAAAACAGAGAAAAAGACGACAGGACGACAGATTAAGACGACGTCAACAGACAACATGCACGTCAACATATACTGATTTACCTGAATAATTAGGCAATAACTGTAGACAAAGACAAATGTGTAGTACAAAGCACAAAGCAGTCACCTCTTTTTTGGCACAAATGGAACCCCATACTGAACAAATAATCAGGTCCAGATATTATAAATCTCTTAATTATCTTAGCAAACTTTTATATTCACAAGTCAAAAGTAAGTCAGAAGAAACCATTATATATTACATTTTGTAACGCTAATCTTAAAATTTACCTTGAAACCCTCTCTTTTCAAATTTATGTAACTGCCATGGATTTTTTTGTTTTTTTGTATGTTTGTGTTCATTTTGTGTGTTTTCTCTTTCTGCTGTTATTAATTTTAGTTTTTTTTTTTGCAGTTGAATTTGCAATTTGAAATGTGCAATGTTGCCCTGTTTTTTTGCTTCGATGATGAAACTGAATAAAAACAATAATAATAATAATAATAATAATAATAATAATAATAATAATAAATCAGGTCCCAGCTGGGTTCGTCACTTTTTGAGGTCCCCCTGAAACATTTCCGTTGTGGTCCGTGCTATTTGCAGCGCGTTTGTGTTTACCGCACGTTTCTGTGTTTGGTTGTGTTGTGAGAATTTGCAGCGCGTTTCCGTATTTGTGTTTGCGTTGCGAGGATTTGCAACGCCTGTGTTGTCAAACCGATGAAGATGGGTTTTTTTTAATTTGTTGTTGTTTTTTTCTGTTTGCATGTGTTTTCTTAAGTTGCAGCGCCTTGAGCTCTCTCGGCCACCGTACTGGAGTACTGAAAACCCCAATGATTCGATGGCATGGTATTTTAATGACATTTTTATGAATAATCAGACTGGATCTCTGACCAGCATGAACACCAGCAACACTCAGTTATGAACTACACATCAGTCGCAGCCGGCAGCACCAGCCACAGCGTAAACAGTTTCAGTGAAGCTACTACTGGTAAATGTATTTTAGTCATTCAGTGTATTTTCCCTATAGCAATTTTAAAATTCAGTACTTGTTTTGTATATAAATCCAAGTGATCTTTGACTCAATATTATAATTATATATTATATATTATAAATAATGCCCATCACCTGCACATCAAATTACACCATTGCATTTTATGTGACATTATGAATTTGGAAAATTTTAAAATCTAAATTTATTAACAGGAAAAATTCTTACTGTTTTTTAAAAACCCACTAGATGGTGCCATTTACTAGAAAACGAGAAACAACGACTACAATGCTAATGAAATTCTAAATAATTCCATTAATTCTAGTGATAATAACTGTCTCTGTATTATTCCAGATTCAGATCTGTCTCCAGGTGTTGTAGCCATATGTGTTGGTGTTCTGCTGGTAGTGGCTGCAGCTGGTTGCTTCTGCAAGTGTCAAGATGGTAGGAAAGATTACAAACAGCTGATTTAACAAGATAGAAAAGGCATAAATGGAATCTCTGAAAGATGTAAACATATATATTTCAATCCTAATCAACCAAAGTAATGTGTTTTAAATTGAGTGTCTTCTGTAAATCTGTATTTGTTTGAAAGGACAAAGGTGCATCCATGCTACCAGTCGGTCATCTCCCAATCTACTGAGGCTGTCAAAGAAACATCAACATAGCATTAGTTATTTTAATAGTTATTAATATATATATATATGTGTGTGTGTGTGTGTGTGTGTGTGTGTGTGAAGTTACCAAAAGACGTTTAAAGCTGCTATAAATGCCAGAGTACATGCCTGTTAAATTTAGTTTGTTTAATTTGTGACTATTTATTCATTTATTATTATTATTATTATTTTTTTTTTTTTTTTTATAATTTTTAATTATCTTTTTATGTGGATATTTTTATTGTTATTATTGTACATTCTTTGAAGAACATCTGGTATTAAATTATGTATTTTATATATATATATATATATATATATATATATATATTGTACAGTGGACATGTCTGCAATAAATATGTTGGTAAATGCTTTTTAACATGCTAATATGTTTTATGTATGGTTTAACAGTGAATAATTGTACTTTGTCCTTCCTATACTGTTGATGGCATAACTTTTTTTTTTTTTTTTAATTGAATTAAATAAATTGAGTTGAATATCTTTTAAAGGTGCAGTCTGTAATATTGACATATATTGTTTGTAATACCTACTACAGTCCAAAATTCAAAACATTGATGACAGTTGTTTCTCCACCCCAGACATGGCGCTCAAAGCAAATACCACAGTTCAGACATGGTTTACATCTGCTTTTACACGCAAATCTTGATTAAGTTTGTTTATGGAGAGGGAGAGCTGGTTATTAAAGTCCACCCATTGCTCTGCAGTCAGCTGACAAATTTACTTCTTCTTTTCATGACAATGGAGTTGACAGAGGGACTAAACACTTTTATTTCAACAGAATTTGGATTCATTTAATTTCAGTGGAAAATGGTAAAAATTATGTTCTTTATTCGAGTCACATTGACTGCATTCTTCCTGTCTGGTAAGATATCTGTTTGTTACGCTTTGAATTTTTGTAAATCAGTGCTTATCAAATGGAACCAGCACATCTTTCGTAGCCTATGTATCCCTGATTTATCACACCTGATTTAACTCATCAGCTTATTAGTAGAAATTGGAATAGGGAGACAAAATGTGAAGTTGTGGAGTTTTGTGAAGCAATGCAGTAAACTACTAAAACAAATGGTGCTGTGGTACAGCTTTAGTGGTGTCGCTGTTAATAGAAGATTTTAAAAATGGCTAAAAGGAAATGAAACCTCATGGAGAACTGTGACTTTCCTTTACTGCTCCGGCTTCAAGCTTCAGTGTTATAGGCTACGTAACACAGGGGCATAGTTTGTGTGTGTGTGTGTGTGTGTGTGTGTGTGTGTGTGTCAAGTCAAGTCAAGTCAAGTCAAGCTTTATTGTCATTCCGCTACATGTGTGAACAGTGGAAGGAAATGTCGTGTCTCGCAGGACCACGGTGCTACATAAATAAACATAAATATAAACAAATACACTAGACGTAGAAACAATTTTTTTTTAAACCTATACATGTAACTATACATATATTATAAATAATTGACTATACATACACATAACCTAAGACAGACTATACAAGTAGTTTACATAATAACTGTGCATGATAATGTGCAGAAGAGGTATTTAAAGGTTAAGAAGCAAATAGTGCAAAATGATTTGTGGTGCGTTTACAAGTAAACGCACTGTGTGGGAGGGGGACCTCCATGGAAACCTCGAATCAGGCTATTAATTAATTATTTAAATCGCGCCTTCCGCGCTTTTATAAGCGCTAACTTAACGTACGAACCGAACGGAACATTTATTAGCACACCGACAGAGGCCGCGCCCACAATAGTTGATTGACATGAGCATCTTATTTCAGACCAGCTGTCACAGTCAAGTAACCTCCATTGTTTCGATGCCGGAGCAGTTAGATTGAGCAACTGAGGTGTTGTGTTGCTGGATGTAATAATGAACATAGGATTACGTTTGTTTGTGAAGGGAATGCAGCTCTCGATCTACATATATCCATTTATGTTCGCGTGAATCATACTATTAATATATATATATATATATATATATATATATATATATAATATATATATATATATATATATATATATATATATATATATATAAAATGCTTTAATAACAACAAACAGCATGTACAATGCCATATCTCACTGTATAACAAAATACATTTCACATGCCTCAAAATAAAGGAACAAGGAACAAGAAGAGGAAAACAAAACAAAACAAAGAAATAAAAATAAAAAAAACAATAGAGGGTACATAAGCAGTTTACCAACAAATATATCTTAATATCTTATACAGTATTTACATTCCATGTGATATTACAATGAAATGTTAATACAGAAATATACTTAGATTAGCACCATTAAAAAAACTTCATTTTATGTGAAAATGTTAAGGGATGAGCATATATTAATCGTGATGAGCATATATTAATCGTTTTAACCGCTTTACTATTTTTAGATTTTGACATTACATCTGTATACATTTTAATCTCTTTTTCAAGGACTAAAGGCGTGAATCATTCGTGATCCAGCTTCCTCTACATGGAGATAAAATAATGCCTTAAAGATTTGCATGTGAAGAGTACGGAAAGTGCAAGTGTACATAAGACTGTAAGCGTAAATTAAATTTGCATGCCTTGGAGAAGGTTTGTAAAACCTTAAATATATCAAGCGTAAGAAAAAAGCGTAATCATTTTACTGTTAAGAGATTTGTGGCTGATGTAGAGCAAACTGCAGTTTGATGCTTTATAAAAATAAATACAATCTACTTTCTTCCGACTAACACATGAAGAGAGCAGCTGCTAAAATGCCATTACAAAGCAGCAAACAGGTATTTAAAGCTGCTGGTGCCTCTGGAGTCCCGAGAACGTCAAGGTGTAGGATCCTCCAGAGGCTTGCAGTTATGCATAAACCTTCTATTCGGCCACCCCTAACCAATGCTCACAAGCAGAAATGGCTGCAGTGGGCCCAGAAATACACGAAGACTAATTTTCAAACAGTCTTGTTTACCGATGAGTGCCGTGCAACCCTGGATGGTCCAGATGGATGGAGTGGTGGATGGTTGGTGGGCGGCCACCATGTCCCCACAAGGCTGCGACGTCAGCAAGGAGGTGGCGGACTCATGTTTTGTGCCGGAATCATGGGGAGAGAGCTGGTCGGCCACTTTAGGGTTTCTGGAGGTGTGAAAATGACCTCTGAAAAGTATGTGGAGTTTCTGACTGACCACTTTCTTCCATGGTACAAAAAGAAGAACCGTGCTTTCCGTAACAAAATCATCTTCATGCATGACAATGCACCATCTCATGCTGCAAGGAATACCTCTGCATCACTGGCTGCTATGGGCATAAAAGGAGGGAAACTCATGGTGTGGCCCCCATCCTCCCCTGACCTCAATCCTATTGAGAACCTTTGGAGCATCCTCAAGCAAAAGATCTATGAGGGTAGGAGGCAGTTCACATCCAAACAGCAACTTTGGGAGGCTATTCTGACAACTTGCAAAGAAATTCAAGCAGAAACTGTCCAGAAACTCACAAGTTCAATGGATGCAAGAATTGTGAAGCTGCTATCAAATAAGGGGTCCTATGTTAAAATGTAACTTGGCCTGTTAAGATGTTTTTGATTAAAATAGCTTTTGATTTCAGTAAATATGACCTCCTAATGCTGCAAATTCAACAAATGACCATTTTCAGTTCTTTACAACCTATAAAATGTTTTGAAACTCTGTTTTGCGTAATAATTTGGAACAGTGCATTTTAAGTTTTTTATTTTTGGAAAAAATACTGTTATCATTGGGAGGTTTGTTCAGTAACATTCAAATTATACTCTAATGGTTGATGACTTGAAAATTATGCTGACTGTCATTTGCATCGTCAATTTAGGAAAATCAGAGAAAAATACCTTTTGCATAATAATTTGGAACGCGGTGTACTTAGATTAGCACCATTAAATAACTTCATTTTATGTGAAAATGTTAAGGGATGAGCATATATTAATCGTTTTAACCGCTTTACTATTTTTAGATTTTGACATCACATCTATATACATTTTAATCTCTTTTTCAAGGACTAAACTCATGAATCATTCGTGATCCAGCTTCACTTATAGCAGAAGTGAGTTTAAGGTTTTTTTTATGAATCTCTGCGATTGCTTTTCCTTATAACGTGGTAGTTAGGAAGTTTAGCAGCTAAACGCAGCTAAATGTGGCTAAAGTAAACAGGCTCATCACTCCACAGAGAAAAATTTGACAAGGTAAAAAGGGTGTTGTTTTATACAACCATTGAGAATTTTTAACCAAAGTATGTTATAGACTTTTCATTAAGACCCTAAAGAATTATATCAACTTGTGGAAAATGGGCATCCGATGACCCCTTTAACAAATTTTCCATACGCTCCACTGAGTGCTATTAAACCAGTGTTTTTTAGAGCAGTGGTTTTCAAACCAGTCCTGCAAACACCCCAAACACTGCACATTCTGTAGGTCTCTCATATCTGACACACTCATTCCAGGACTTGCTATCTCTACTAATGAGCTGGTGAGTTATATCAGGTGTGATAGATGAGGGAGACACAGAAAATGTGCAGTGTTGGGGTGCTCACAGTACCGGTTTGTAAACTACTGTTTTATAGCCCCTCCCTGATGAATTGAGAACCACTGGTCACTGGTTTGTTTGCATGTGTTACATTATAAATTCAGACATATTTCTGTACTCATAAGCTTCATGATCTGTTAAATAAATACATTAAGTAAGTAAGTAAAAAATAAATAAATAAAATAAAATCACAGCACTTTCCTGTTGTAGAGTTTTGTCCCACTATTCCAGGCATCATTTATAGTTAATTGTTCATTTCCTTTCCAGGTGTTTTCTGTGTTGATGCAGACAGAGTGAGTATGAAGGAGGGAGATTCAGTCACTCTGAACACTGATGTTACAATAAACCAACAAGATATTAAATGGTATTTTAATAGCACTCGTATAGCTCAAATCAGTGGAGATCTCAGTTATATATGTGTGGATGTTCAGTGTAACAAAGATACTGAGAGATTTAGAGACAGACTGAAACTGAATCATCAGACTGGATCTTTGACCATCACAAACACCAGAACCACAGACTCTGGACTTTATGAGGTAAAGATCATTAATAACAGCAGCATCAGTGAAAAGACCTTCAATCTTGGTGAGTCATTTAATGAAACAAGCAAAAGCAGATTATATGTATAAATCATATTAATGTGTTTATAGCTGATAGTTTTTAAAGTTAGTTCAGAAAAGGCTGTTGTTGTGCTCTGGTGGACATAACAGATTGCATTTCACACTGAACGTCAAGACTGAGATGTACAATCACTTTGATGTGCACAGTTCTCTCATGATAGTTCCCCCCCAAAAAAAATCCTCCAGCAGCTTTTGGTTTATGTTTCAGATGTTTCTGCTGCTGAACAAGAAGTAATGAAGACAAAGTCAGTGAAAGAGGGAGAATCTGTTACTTTAGATCCTGTTGTAATAAAAAACCCAAATGATATGATGATGTGGTATTTTAATGACACTCTCATTGTTGAAATTACTGGAGATCAGAGTAAGATCTGTACAGCGGATCAGTGTAAAGTAAGATTCAGAGACAGACTGACGCTGAATCATCAGAATGGATCTCTGATTATCACAAACACCAAAACCACAGACTCTGGACTCTATAAACTACAGATCAACAGCAGCATCCGCCGCCATCGACACAGCATTAGCATCACCAGTTGGAAAATATTTACTGTTACTGTCACTGGTGAGTAAAATGTAGTCCTTCAGGGCCTCTGATATTAAGGAATTTGAAAATAGAATTTGAAATGTTTAAATCGACCCAGTAAATGTTTGCATTGTGGCCTGTGTGAAAAAAAGAGCTTTGACTCAATATGAAAATATTGCTGTTTTTCAAAAACCTATCATTTATCAGTTAAATCAATATCTAAAACTGATGATCAATGTAGAAAGCTGTAAATTAGTAAAACTTATTGTCTCTCTCTAGTAATAATGAATGTCTGTCTTAAACATTACAGGTTTTGCTTTGTCTTCAGCTGCTGTAGCGGGAATGTGTGTTTGTGTTCTGCTGCTGGCTGCTGCAGTTGCAGGTGCACTTTACTATGGCAGGCATCAAACAAAAAGGAATGGTGAGTATAATTCAACAAGATAGATATTGCATGTAAGCAATCTTTCAATGAATCTTTGTAAAGGTGTATATTTCAATGCTAATTAACCAAAGTAATGTGTATCTAATTGAGTGTTTTTATTGTTCAAACAGGCAGCATGAAGCAGCGCAGTGATCAGGTGAGATACTATGTGAGCATAACTCAAGAACTTTAGATGTGCCCGTTGTTTATAAAGTTAAATAGGGATTTTCAAATGCAAAATTACCAACACATTCTCACTCCTAACTTGTCACATATTGACACTTGGTAAGGACCCCTTTGGCGACACTTCTCAGGGTACCCCTTTAGAGTAATTTTGGGACGTGCAGGGTCCTCCAGTACTTTACATAAGAAACCCTTTGCGTCAATGTGCTAAAGCGAAAGGCACTGGGAATTTTATCTTCATGATTAAATTATATATTGGTTAATACTATTGCTATTGCATATTGCATATATGTTGGGGTATTTTATTTTATTTTATTTTTTTAATGCAAACAGTCACAACAGTTTCATTCATATTACACTATTTACACATTTATCCCAACCCCTACCCCTAAACCTAACCATTTGTCAACAAATTATTACAAACCATTACACAAGATATAACAGGCAGATACAACTACATTCATAATTTATTCAAAAAGTATTACTATTCCAAGGGTTCCGAAGCAAAACGATTGATTTGTGAGATGAATACGCGCGATCGCCGTCTCCTTCCGCCATCCTGTGCGCTGCACTGCAGTCGCGATTTCGTGATTTCAAAAAATGCCGCCAGAAGAAGCAAGCCTTGGTTGTAAAATGCTATTGGCTCTTGAGTGTCTCGTGACCAATTACTTCATGCTAATGTTTGGGAGCATCTTTTTGAATAAGATGTGAGCGCCTTAACGGATCGGCCGGGATCATTTTTTTAGCGATTAAAACCTTCTGTTATTCGCATAAAGATAATGTAAATCTTCAGAAGACTCGGTATGCAACAGGACTTGTTTGTAATGCTTTTGTACTGCTCAGTTTTTGCAATAAATACATGCAACTGTACTTATATTTGCCTGTTGCTGTTTTATTTTGTTTAGAAGTGGGTAGGTTTAGGTTAGTGGTGGGGTTGGGTGCTCCAATGAACATATACATTTATATAAAATAATTTCTATTTTTACAAATGCATGCAAACCATTAAATAAAGACAAACAACTGAAAACAATGGAGGACCCTGAGCTTCAAAAAGTGACGCCAAGGGGTCCAGACCGATCGTCAATATATGACGAGCTGGGAGTGAGAACGTGTTGAAATCACATTATTTGTAACCTTTGATATTTATTATGTGGCACATTTTTTTGTTTTTTTTGTCAGTCCTTTTAATAGAACCATCATTTTTTCTTTTATAGTTTGTAATACTCTAAACATTATGCTTCAGACACTATGCCACTCATATATTGTACTACTGTACTCACAAAGATCACTGAGTGATGAAGTTTATCAGACTGAAAATTCATTGTGTTTGAAAGTGAAAGTAAAACTGAAAGTGATGCAACGTTTAGCCCAGTATAATGTCCCATATCCAGAATTTGTGCTTTGCATTTATCTCATCCAAGTGCACACACACAGCAGTGAGTACTGAACACACACACAACATTAACACACACCCGGAGTCAGCTGTGGTATTGTGAGTAGAAGAGAGGGCAGTACATTCACTCCCCTCTACTACAACTCCTGCTGGGACTGAGATTCGAACCCACTAGTCCATGACTGGCCTAATTTAAGACATTGTGGTTATTAGGAAAAGAAACTTGTGTGCATTTAGTAAATATTATGAAAAGGCACCATGTGTAACCAAATTATCATAATCATTTTACTTGTGAATCTATGTTTTGTTATAGGATTTAGACTCGTCCCCTAACCTGTGTGACTCTTCATTGATGGATGCTGCCAACTAGATGTCCCCTGATGGAAATGAGGCTGAGCCTGCTAATCAGACACCAATGTAACATAATTCATTATTTTGACTTTGTGGTATCTTCAGGAAGCATTTGACCCTGGTCAAGCCTATCCATGGCTGTGCATGCCTTGAAAGGCAACATGCTCAGTGCTTTATGGGTTTTGTTGATGAACACTTTCTGACATTAATTTCTGCACAGGAACAAATGACTAATGCACGACTAAAGGGGTGATCAGATGCAAAGTTCACTTTTACATGTTGTTTAAACAATAATGTGTGTTGGCACATCTACCCTATAATGATAAAAATCCATGCAGTGGTTTTTTAATTAATCTGTAAAAATAATATCCCCTTTTTCAAATCAAGCCATTCTCAGATGCATGGCATCACATCGACAGAGGCCGCTCCCACGATAGTTGACTGACATGAGCGTCTTACCTCAGACCCACTCTAAATCAGCTGTAACAGTCCGACTACCACTGTTTCGATGCCGGAGCAGGGATGTAAATTAGACAAGAATATCTCTGATTGAGGTGTTGCTGGATGTAATAATGAACATAGTGGTCATCATTTACTCCTGACATCTGAGCTGCTGAAGATGCAGTGGATTATGTTTGTTTGTAAAGGGAATGCACTTCCCAATCTACATAAATTCGCCTATGTTCACGCAAATCATTCATGATCCAGCTTCACCTACAGCAAAAGTGAGTATAAGTTTTTTTTTTTTTTTTTTATGAATCTCAGCAATCACCTTTCCTAATAACGTGCTAGTTAGCAAGTTTTGCGGCTAAAGTAAACAGTCTTTCAGAGCACAGCTCGTCACTCCACAGAGAGAAGACAGGGGCAGGGCAAGCAGAGCTCATTTGCATTTAAAGGAACAATCCATCAGAATGGGTTGATTTTTGCAGACCTCATTTTGACAAGGTAAAAAGGGTGTTGTTTTACAAAACCATTGAGAATGTTTAACCAAAGTATCTTATGGACTTTTCATTAAGACCCTAAAGAATCACATCAACTTGTGGAAAATTGGCATCCGATGACCCCTTTAACACTCTAGTAACTACTATTGAGAAACTCTAATGAATTAATAAGTAATTTAGTGGTCAGTTGATTGTGACAGTTTACTATGAGCTAATCAGTAACTACTGTTTTTTTTTTTTTTTTTTTTTTTTTTTTTTTTTTTTTTTTTTTTTTATTTCTTAGTTTAAGTCTGTTTCTTGTCATTAACACTATAAAACCTATTAATGTACTGAACTGTTTAACATAATTACTTTGTCCTGTCTGTGATTCTCAACTAATACAGTACACAGTAACTGACTGTGCTTACATGAATACATTGCTGCATTCACTGATTTACTTTAAAGTTGCTAAAACACTTTCCTAGGAAAAATACCATGTCCCACGTGTGTAACTGGACAATACCTCACCAGCTAATTACTCTTCAAAAGCGAAACTAAAGAACTTCCACGAAAGTCTAAAAATGGATGTGTGATTGTTTCTCTGACGCATAAATATATGAAGAGTTCAGATGCAAAACCAGCTAAATTCATCTATCGTCTTTCTTTAAAAAATGCATTTTTACCAGGCTCAGATGTATAGGTTTCTATGTACGTACTGGTACTTCTAATTGGGCTGAGGCTGGTATTTTAGCAAGTTTGAAGAAAAAGTATTTGATGGACGTATAATATGTGTCAAGAGCATTCACTCAGTATCATTATCTCATTTTTGACCGAGATGGCTTTTAGCTGGTTTTGCATCTGAACTCTTCATATATTCCTAAATTCAAATGTCCTGTTGAGGACACTATAGATTTTATTTTATTTTATTTTATTTTATTACATTTCTTACCTGATGAATTTGATGCACCATTCTGTATGTGTACAGATATGCTGCGGCTGTAAAAAGAACAAATAAAAATATTAACAAAATTAATTTTGTGTTATGAGGTTAAATCTCAGAATAATTCATACTCTACAGAGTTGTGTGGTGTGGGAGTAACTTAAGCATGATGCAATGACATCACAATAGTGTTGCATTGTGGTATAGTGCTACATACTGTGTACTCTCTCTGTCAAAATCGAAGTGATGAGGACCTGTCTTTATAAACTTCCCTCATCCACTTGAGGAAGTAGAGTGCACTTCTAAATGGCAGCGGGGATTCCCCTAGAAGGAAGTGCTTAGGGAAGTTTCCAAGTGTGTGTCTAGAAGTGACATGGAAGGCACCCGTGAAGACTTAAGGTGGGTCCTTTTAAACAATAAATAACCGATCACTTAAAGTACCCTAGTAACCACATAGCTATCAAATAAAGTATTTTATACCGCTTTTTTTAAACAATGGTTTTGCATTACTTTTATGTTTAACATCACCCCTTCAGACTTTATCAGCAGCCATCATCTGGACCTCATCAAGTTTCCTTTAAAGTGAGATTTTCTGTTTAAATCTGTCTTTAATTCATCTTTAACATTATGTTCTTTAACAACTTTGTTCTCTTGACTGCCAAAAGTGTTCAACTGCTGACCAAACAAGATCTGCTGATTACAAAATGAGCATTACTTTTGTTCACTTAAACTGCTGTGAATTGAGTTTAATAAGCTTAATTGTGGACTATGACTGTGCATTTTCATAATAATATTCTTAATTAAGTCTTGTTAAGAGAGACAACTCAATCAACTGATTCATTCAAATCAACTGATTAGTTCCTGAATGAAGCAAGTGACAGTTTTTTTTTTAAGTAGGTGAATGACAGATCATTATTTTGCTCACTCATCATGAATCATTGGCAGTTTGCCAGTTTGTAAAAAAAAAAAAAAAAAAAAAAAAAAAAAAAAAAAACTGTTGTATAAAAACTGTTGTATTTACAGTTATATTTTAAGTTTATTTTATTTTATTTTATTTTGTACTGTAGAAGTCAATTGTGAAAATCATGAGCAGGACTGGAAAAAAACAACAAAAAAAAAAAAAAAAAAAAAAAAAAAAAAAAAAAACACCTGCACCCACACATTCACACAGACACGCTTCTGACACCTCACTCGCAAACTGACATCAAACACCAACGTCTAGCAGCAAATGAGCTCATGCAAAAACATATCTGTACAGAAAGAAGCAGGGTTCACTTTGACTACTTTTGATGAGTATTTTGCATCTACATTTTGCAAACCCATAAAACTTTTGTTCATCTCCAGAACACATATGAATGTGTGTTTAACATTCTCTCATCATTGTACTTCATCCATTGAAAGTCCACATAACCTCAACCCTCAAGCTTCAAATAGTTTATAAAGACTTTTATTCATAAAGATGACAATGCACAAGCATTGAGCAAATCAAAATTGCTAAACATGGAAGTTCAAACCTGCATGCTTGATGTGCAAGAAATAATGAGGATCATTTCTGCATATCAAGTAAGTCTGTATTTATATTAATATTATTTTTATATTTATATAAAAAAGCTAAAAGAACATTAAAAATATCCTTAGTTGTGTTCTGAAGATGAATGAAAGTCTTGTGGGTTTGATATCATTGTATCATTGCATCTTGTCAGAAGCACAAGGGAGGAACATATTAACATAAACCAGTCACAGGAAAATCCAAACAACACTCTTAAAAATAAAGGTGCTTTAATAGGTTCTTCACAGCGATGCCATTGAAGAACCATTTTTGGTTCCCAAAGGAACCATTCAGTCAAAGGTTCTTTAAAGAACCATCTCTTTCTTACCTTTTTACAATCTGAAGAACCTTCTTTCACCACAAAAAACCTTTTGTGAAACAGAAAGGTTCTTCAGATGTTAATGGTTCATTATGAAAGCATTTAGACAATTTCTGTGGCATCGTGAAGTGCCTTTATTTTTTAAAGTAGTCATTGGATGCAAACTTCACTTTTTCATGTTGTTTGAACATCAATGTGTGTTGGCAGTGTATGTACAAATCTACCCTATAATGATAAAAATCCATGCAGTGGTTTTTAAATTAATCTGTAAAAATAATATCCCCTTTTTCAAATCGAGCCGTTCTCAGATGCCTGTCAGTGTGCCGTCACACCAACAGAGGCCGCTCTCACAATAGTTGATTGACATGAGCTCTCACCTCAGAGCAGCTGTCACAGTCCAGTAACTTTCCTTGTTTTGATGCCGGAGCAGGGATGTAAGTTGGACAAGAATATCTCTGATTGAGCGATTGAGGTGTTGTGTTGCTGAAAGTAATAATTAACATAGTGGTCGTCATTTACTCCCGACATCTGAGCTGCTGAAGATGCAGTGGATTACATTTGTTTGTGAATGGAATGTGCCTCCCGATCTACATATATCCATCTATGTTTGCGAGAATCATTCGTGATCCAGCTTTAGTTACAGCAGAAGTGTGTATAAGCATTTTTTTATGAGTCTTTGCGATCGCCTTTCCTTATAACATGGTAGTTAGGAAGTTTAGTGGCTAAACGCGGCTAAAGTAAACAAGATCATCATTCCACAGAGAGAAGAGAGGGGCGGGGTGAGCAGAGCACATTTGCATTTATAGGAACAACCCCTTAGAATGAGCTGATTTTGACAAGGTAAAAAGGGTGTTGTTTTACACAACCATTGAGAATTTTTAATCAAAGTATATTAGAGACTTTTCATTAAGACCCTAAAGAAACATAAACTTGTGGAAAATGGGCATCCGATCCGATCAACACATTTTGACAACAAGTAGACCCGACAGAGACAAAATGCAAGGACAGGAACTTAAATACACAGGGTAATTGGGAAACACAGGTGCATGGACTAATCAATCAGTTTAAAAAAGAACAGGAAAATGACCAAGTAAGGAAAACCAGGAACAGAGACAGGGCCAAAACTAAACATGTTTAAAAGTCTGGCAATCATGTTGTCTCTATGAATTTTTAACAAATGCATGTGGTGATTCTCACTAATCACCAGTTCATATGAAAGTGAAAATGATCACATAGCTAGATCTGGTAAAGTTTGTTCATATTCTTATGGCGACAGATGCATACTCTACGTGAGTCTCCTCTTCAATTTTCTGTAAAACAAACAAACAAGCATTACACAAGACATAATTATAATAAGATATAATAATAATTGTTAATAATTACAAAACTATAATAGTATAAATGTGCAGTAGGGGTTCCTCAATATTTACAAGAAGTTGCCAAGCTCACTGTAGTTTGAGGGTTGCAAATAGCGATATGATAAACCAAGATGAAACGATTTGTATCAAAACCATAAGTATTTAAACCCTATTTGATAACCAAGATTTGAAAAACTCACTTAAATTCAGTTTGTTTTGGGTAAGAAGCATGCAGTCTGTGATCTGCACTCAGTTTTGTATACGCGCTATTTTTTTTTAAAATTTCGGTTCCACTTTAGCTTTCTAAATCAGGGGTGTTTGATGGGAACTCTGCATTGGACTGACAGTAACCCATTTATGGGGGCAAGGCCTGCAATATACAAATGCCAAGCAACATTTTTTGTTCACTTGGTTCACTTTGTTCATTCCAGCAATCAGTGTTAATATATCATTATTTCTTTGTTTCTGCTGTTGTCACATTTATTACAAACTTAACAAATTTTATTTAAATATTTATTTATGGCAGCGGCTGTCTGCACTAAGTGTAAATAGTGATTCTAGAGGATTCTATTTACAAAAAATATTTTCTTAGTGATAGACTGTTACAATAGCAGGATTTTCTGCTATTTGTAATACTTTTTGCAATCTGCGGAAACTATCTGCACTTCAGTATTGTAATACATTATAAAGCAGCATAAGCAGTAATAAGGTATTGAGTGTAAATTGTTTAATTCAGATTTATTCAATTCAAAATATTTATTTCTAATTATTAAATGGATGCTACCGTATTGGGACAATAAAGCCCTCCATACACCTACCCTGCTCTGCACATTTTGCATGTTCTCTTATTTAACACACTCAGGTGTGTTAAATAGGAATGGTTAAGAAACCACTGCCCTACAGTACCCTTACAGATTACCTATTACGCCCCTTTTTTCAAGATGTAATATTAATCTTATGGTTCTCTTGAATGTGCCTGTGCAGTTTCAGATCCAAATACAATACATCATTTTTATTATAACGTGTTGAAAAGTGTCATTTTTGGGGAGGGTCTAAAAAGTGTTTCAGGGGTGTGTTCCCTTACATGAAAACGAGCTGCAAATCTGCAAGGGGGCAGAGCCTAGATATCTCTGTTTTGCGTGTGCCAATAAACAGTGAGGAAAAGCAGCATGAGCAAGTATGAGAGAGCCAGTATTACTGTACTTAAATGGAACAAATACATGATGAATCAAAGTGTGCAGTCGCTTTCTTATGTGCTCTGTTTTACCAGTTTCACTTTCGCTTTTGAAATCTATCATATTTAGCAAGGAGGGGACAAAGGATGGATGGGGGGCATGGTCAGTGAATGCACCCCGCTTTGGAGCGACACCTGTCCTGCTTGACGTAGACCTGGGGCAGAGGTCTCAAACTCAATTCCTGGAGGGCCGCAGCTCTGCAGAGTTTAGCTCCAACCAGCTCCAACTCACACCTGCTTGGAGTTTCTAGTAATCCTGAAGACCTTGATTAGCTGGATCAGGTGTATTTGATTAGGGTTGGAGCGAAAATGTCCAGAGCTGTGGCCCTCCAGGAATAGAGTTTGAGACCTGACCTGGGGTGTCGAACTCTGCTCCTGGAGGGTCGCCCTGCAGAGTTTAGTTCCAACACTGCTCTAACACACAAACCATGTAGTTGTTAAACAAGCCTGAATGATTTGATTAGTTGGATCAGGTGTATTTAATTAGGGTTGAATCTAAACTGTGCAGGGCTGCGGTCCTCCAGCAACTGAGCTGGACACCCCTGATGTAGATGCAAAGTAATTTATAAAAAATTAGCAAAATTCCTAAAAAGCCTCAATAGACATTTAGAATAAATGTTAGAAGCAGAAACACTAACATCCTTGAATGTTTTATGATCATTAATCAGTGTTTCCCGACGGGACACTGCTTTCGACACAGCCAATCACACGCAGACATGATGGTTGAGGATATGGTAATACGTGCCTGTCAGTTAACAGCAGTGGGCGGGACTACCACAATATGATGTCATTTTGTGCACTGGCTCCAAAGTGCTTGTTTTTTGAGCCTGGTTTGATTTTATGAAGATTAAAAAAAAAAAAAAAAGAATGGATGTATTTTTATCATTCTAAGATGGCTGCGTTCACACAATTCCAACACAAATTTCTGGCCCATCACCTTCTAAAAGTGGATTTTGCATAATAGGTGCCCTTTAAGTAGTATTTTGTCTGTTGGGAATTGATCGGACAGTTTTGCTATTGGTGGATCTCAGGTGGTATGTTACTGTCCAGCTCATGTGCCAGTAAATACGCCATCAGAGAAGAGATCTTACTAAAAAAACTGTCACATTTGAGTTCTTGTAATACGTACTCTTATGGTACTGTTTTGAGTGTACTGCACAGACCTCACATTATGCAAAATTATGAATGTGATGCAAGCTGCATAGGCAAATTCACAGTTTTTCCAAATGCATAAGTAACAGCAGATGTGTGACTGTCTTTGAGCAGACCTGTGAACCATTTCTCTGGTCGCGAAGTAGCATGTGGAATTTCACACTAGAATGCATAGCCTGCTAGTGCACGTTATGTGGTTTGTTATATTGCATTTCGCTGCAAAATGCAAATCTCATAACACTTTTTATACATGACAGTATAAACAAATTCAGATCAGATACTACTGGCATAAACAGTGAAAAAAAACTGAATACAGTTAGAGTACTAAACAGATTCAATACCCTGAATTTAAGTAATAACAGAATGGACACCAAAACAAACAAATAAATATATGAATAAAAATGTGATATGCGATTTTGTTGTAGCAATAGCTGATCTGTGCCGCATTGTGCTATAGTGGTAAGAAACAGATCTAACTTTAATCACATGATTTAAAAAGCACACTTTTAATGGATTGTTGTGCAAACTATGAGAAATGTGTGTATCATTATGACTTTTACTTCCCGAAGGCTTTACTTTCCTGTCAGATACATTTTACAGCATGTTTCTACTGCAGTAAACACATACTGTTCACATCATTTACTTGATCCAATTTACTGCATTATTGACTTAATGATGATCCTATGGCTTTTGTACATATATGATATAGTGCTGTTATATGTGTAAGAATTTGATCGATCATTATACAGACAAAAACACATGCACTCACACATCTAAATGTGTCTCACAGCTCACAGAGATTAAATGATCTTACCAATTGTGCTTTTCTTTTGTAGAACTTGGGCTCAGCATAAGTGATCATTTCTTCACAAGTCTCAGCTGTTTAAACAACAATAGATGTGATAGATGCATTAAACAGATAGTCTTAACTAGATCTGTTTAGTTACAACATATGTATCGTTATCAAGACTCAAATGTAAGCATTAATACTATACTAATTTTAAAATATTAAAAACTAGATGACATTAACTGCTAAATTATGAGCAGTAGTTAACACTTGCCTTCTTTGTCAATTTTTCTAAGTTGCTTGCAGATGCCGCACATCACGACTGCAGCTACAATCAACAGAGATCCAGCAGCAGCAGAAATCAACACAATGTACAATAAAGGTAGACCCTGATCTGTAATGAACATAAATGAGCCATTATTGTGACTGAATATGTTTGTCTGATCTACAAAAACACTATCAAACATCAGCACTATAACGTAGTATATCAGCTCAGTTAGTCAACATTAATATCATCAACATACCTGAACATGTGTGACAGAGTTCACTGATATTTAGATGTGTGGTCTGGTTGCTGATGGGATTGTTGATCACACAGCTGTAGGTGTTTTTATCCTGATATTCCACCTCCAGAGGTAGAGAGAGACTGATGCTGAGATCAGACACACTGATGCTGGACAATAAACTGTTTCCTTTGTACCAGGAGAGAGTCACATGACTCACATTCACCACTGAACACAACAATGAACAATACTGGTGTGATGATGATGGTGATAATGATGAACATAGTGAAGAGTTACTGCTAATGACAGGAACAGACAGACGAGCTGGAAAATGTGAAAGAATAAACAGTAATATGAACAAACCTAATCATCAGTCTTATTTTCACTTTAATGTGCTGAGTGAATGTTTAGTGTAAAAATGTAATAAAACAACAACATAGGGCAGGACAAATGATCTCTACTCACCATAGACAGAAACACTAAAAGTTTTTGATGACGATTTTGCTGCAGTTATCTCTGCTTTATAGAGTCCAGCATGTTCATTTGTGATGTTTGTTATGGTCAGAGAGCCAGTTTGATAGTCCAGCTTCAGTCTGTCTCTGAATCTCAGATCAGTAGCATACATGGATGAGATTTGTTTGTCTTTTTTTATTCTAGCTATGAGAGACATTTGTGTTCCAAAAGTCCACAGTATGTCATCGTTTTCATGTATTTCAATAACATTAGAGTTTAGAGTGACAGAATCTCCCTCTATCACTGACACTGCCTTTATTTTAGCACCAAACACACCTGAAGAACATGAACATGGACAGATTAAAGCTCATTTTGCTTTATAAAGCCTGAAATCAGCAGTATATTGTATTGTTTATATTTAAACTGAACACAGACAATTTCCAGTTCTAATTCATTAAATGAATTACAAAAGATACATGCATTTCAAACTGGTTTGGAATTTTCTGTGCAAGAGAACAGTACAAAATCACAATAGAAGGCCTAGAAATTTATATTTAAAATTCTGTTAAAAAACAGAAACCTCAGCAGATGAAGATAATCTAATCTGAATTGTAGCAGTTAGTTAGCATGAAATGGAAAGTAGGCCTTATTATAGAATTTAATTAATAAAATAAAACTTACCAATAAGATTCCACCAGCCAAAACAGAACAAAAACATGTGAAACATTTTCCATTATTTTCGCATAAACCATTCACTGAGAAGTATCATCTAATAAGACCATCTGCTGAAAGTACTCAACCTCATCTGGTTTGTACTGTAAATCCTCCCACTGCATATGACCCACCTATTTGACATGCACATGCTCTGAACATGTTTTGTATACTAAGAGAGTATATATTGCTTTATTTATTTATTTATTGGAAGTACAAAATTGAAGTCTTGTTTTAAAATGGTTGTATATATATTTTTTTGTTTGTGTATAAACCAGTTAAAACCATCTGCCATCTCACTGTATCCTTTTTACTGATGTTTATTTTCTCTGTCAAACTGAAACCTGAATTTTTTTTTTAAAATGTGGTTTGATCTGTTGGATGGAGTTTGTAGTTTATAGTGGACATTCAGTGTATGTGTGTTTGTAGGTGAAGAGTATCTTCCTGTCCTGCTGCAAGCTTTTATGACTCTTTAATCTACAGAAACAAACCATGATGAGACACTTTGATTGACAGAAGGAGAGAAACAAAAGAAACACAGTGATTATTTTGCCTATATTCAACAAATCAAGTGTCCATTTATCAGCTGATGCTCAGCCAATCCATTTCTGCCTAGGTATACCATGGCTAATGCTGCTTTTACTGTGTTGCTCAGGTTCTACTTAATTACCAGCTTCTCCTAAAATCTGCAGTCAGAGCTCTTCAACTTATCAAGTTGTATATAAGTCATTACATTTGAGACTGTAATACGTTGTCATGATGGTTTTAACCAACCAAGGTTGCATGGATGGGCAGGGAGTTCTTATATGCAATGATCAATGTCTATGGTATATATGTATAGGTACGGGGTATAAATGGGTTTCATGATATGCAGTTGTAAAATATGTCTATGGGACATATAGGTTTGTCTGATGAGTCAATGTGTGAATCGATGATTCATCTATATCTCTCACCATCACAATCATCAGAACTGCTGAAAGAACTTAAGATTTCTGTCACTGGTGATTATTATTAAAATTGTTAAATGCATTTTCCTTTAGGGTTTTTGTCAACCATATAAATTAATAAGTTAGCTTCACATTATATTAACATTTTAAGCAGATCATCTTGATGACCTTAAAATGCACATCTTAGTAAGGTGTTTTAATTTGTGTATTAAGTGATAAAATTTCCACATTGTATTTAATGTCACATAAATTTAACTTTCATAACATGATGGCATAATATTAGTGTTTAGTCAGTGAACTCTTGTTTCGGTTGAGTTCACAGACTTTGTTTAGCTGCTGTTGCTCAACTCACCAGATGGCGCCATTTATGTAACTCTTGTTCCCTTTGTGCCGCTGTTTCTGTATTCTAAATAAGTTCGTGAACTTGTGAACATTGGACTAAACGACTGTCAATTATGTTTATGACGTCACGACACTCGACCAATCCGCTTACGTGCAGGCAGAATAAAACGCCCTGTTTACGTTGCTTAAGAAGAGTGAGATCGGCGTCACATCATACATTGAGCCTTCAGTTGATCACCGAAAGTTTAGTCAGAGATGATTGTTAATGTATTTATCACGTGGTTCTGAACTAGTGATGGCGAAGTGAAGCGTTCTGAACCAGCGAAGCTTTCAACACAATTGTATCGGAAAAAGGTTCATTATTCGAAGCTTTTCAAAAACGGTTCATGTTGTGGCCATCTAGTGGTCATAAAAATGAATAACACCCTCCAAGGTGCTGCGTTCCATTA